>NW_025205472.1:0-10548 GCF_004010195.1 Chiloscyllium plagiosum | reverse complement strand
CCACCCTCCAATCCCTGGGCAGCAAACGTTTTTTACCTCTGGCACACTGATATCACGCATTCTCCTTGTTTTGCAAGATAAAGCTACCATCTGCATCTCGCTCTGCTTTCCTTTCTTAGAGCTGTCATTCCACTGCCATACTTTTCACCTACCAATGGGCTGTGAACTCAAACCATTCTGTTACGTCGTAGCGACAAATATTTGGCACACACCAACATTTTCATGTAGCAATGGTCTATCTTCCCATCTCGTAGTCTTCCAAAGGCGACACTAACCCCACCAAAACCTTGTTCCCCAAACACATGTCAATGGTACTACACGCACTCTGATCGCCAACAACGGCATTCTGCTCCACTACTGAAGGATTCTGTTAACATCAGGGATTGTCCTTCCCACGGCAGGTTGCCTGTCCAGAGCCGATGGACCCACACACGACTGAAATACCCTATCAAAGTTAAGATCATAGGTTCATAAGACTAAATATCTTAATTCAGCAATTTGGACAATTGATTCTGCACTGCCCTTCGATAATGGATGATGCGCTCCTTGCACCCATTTTCGTGCTTTCTCCCCGTAACCATTCAAACCACGTTCAATTAAAAGTCTCTCTAACTCCTCCTCAAACGTAGTCACTGCCCCTGCAATCACTGCAATTCGGGTAGCAGATTCCGCAGATTCACAATCATTTCGGAGGAAATTTCCCTCATCAAATCTACATTTTTTTTACTCCTTATCCTAAGACTATAACCTAAGATCCTACAATGCCACACAAGAGGATGAATCCTCTCCACATCTCTTTTATCCATACCTTTTATCATCTCCAATAACTCAATTTGGTCTCCCCTCATTCTTCTAAAGTCCAGAGAGTATAGGCCTAAACTGTTCAATGTATCTTCAGACAACAAATCCCTCATCTCTAGGTTAAAAATCACACAACACCAGGTTATTGTCCATCTTGGTATATTTGGAAGCACTAGCTTTCAGAGCGCTGCTCCTTTATTATGTGGTTACAGCTGTGGAGGTACCCGTGTTGGACTGTGTTTACAAGGTTAAAAATTACAGTACGCCAGGTTATAGTCCAACAGGTTTATTTGGACGTACAAACTTTCAGAATGCTGTTCCTTCTTCAGGCAGTTGGTAGGGCAGAATCATATTTTATAAATTCTGAATTCCATGATTCTGTTACGTAGCTAACTGATGATGGAGCAGCACTCCGAAAGCTACTGCTTCTAAATAAGCCTACTGGGCTATAACCTGGTGTTGTGTGATTTTCAACTTGTTCACCCCAGTCCAATGCTGGCACCTCCAAATCATCTCTTGGATCCATCTGGTGAACCTCCTTCGAATTGCCTCCAATGCCGCAATGTCTTCTTTCAAATACGAAGATCAAAAGTTTCCAAATATCTCCAGGTGGCTCTCACCAATGCCTTGTATACTTACTTTTGCAACGCTGATCCTTTATCAGGAAGCTAGTGGGGCAGAAACATGGAACATAAAATTTAGAGTCGATTATCCTACCCCACTTGCTGCCTGAAGAAGGAACAGGGCTCTGCAAACTTGTACTTCCGAATAAAACTGTTGGACTATACCACGGCGTTGTCTAACCTTTAACTTTGCCCACTAAGTCTAATGACGGAACCTCCACTGCTTACATGGTTTGGAAAAAACTTGCTTCCCTTTATGAAGATGTTCTGCTATAACACGCGTTTCGCGAACACAATTTCACTCTTACACCATTGACAATTTGGGTGCACTGCATCAAAACATCAAGCTGCTATATTTTGGGCGCTTCTCTTAATCTATCTGTGAAGATCTTATTTCCTCATTCCAATTCATCATGTTGGCTGTTTTTCGTTTCGTCTGCAAATTTGGCGGAAGAGCTTTCTGCACCCTTCTATCAAGTCGTTAACGTATGTTGTAAAAATTGTGGCCTCATGCTTGAAACGTCTTGCACCCGACTGTTTGCTTCTTGCCATCCAGAAAAAAAGACCATTTATTCCGACTCTCTGTCTGCTGCGCGTGAGATATTCATCTATCCATGTTAAAGAATCCAATCCCATCTCATTCAACCTTGTGAATTTACCGTTTGTGCAGGAGCCTATCACACACCTTCAGGACGTCCAGAAATATTATACCTCAAGATACTCGTTATGCACCTTGCTTGTTAAATCTTCGAAGAAGTCTCGCACATCAGTCAAACAGAACTTGTTCTTCAGAGACGCATGCTGACCAACATGGATAGCGTTTTCACGTATCCTGATATTGCTTCCTTGGTAACTGATTCTAAGACTTGCCAATCAACAGATGTTAACCTAACTAATTGCAATTTCCCACATATTGCTTCCCTCGCTTTTTGAATAAGGACGTTACACTAGCATTTTCCAATCAATTGGAACTTAACCAGTGTCCAGGGAATTTTTGAATATTGTAACCAATGAATTCACTATCTCCACCTCCATTTTCTTTAATATCCTACGGAGTAGGCCATCAGGCCTGGGAGCTTGCCTGCCCTCAATCCGATTGGTTTGCTCAGTACATTTTCCCTCTTGATGTTGATTGTTCTCAGATCTATCCGTTCTGTCGCCTCTGAATTGCCCATTCCAATAAGAATGTTGCTATTGCCCTCCACCGTGAAAACTGAGGCAACATATTGATTTCACATCGCTGCGATTTCAGTGTTCCTCACGATTAAATCTCCAGCTTTGTTTTCCCTTTTATATATGTATGTGTGTGTGCATATATACACACACACATATATATATATATAGATACATATATATAATTTTTTTAATATTCTTCTTCAATATTTTGTCCAAGTTTTGCTTCGTACTTTACCTTATCGCACATTATTAATTATTTTAATTTCCCTTTCTTTATGTTTGAAAATTTCCAAATCGTCCTGCCTGTTACTGTATGTCTATGTTATTGAATGGTTTAGTTATGATTTTTTTTTATCCCCTTAACCATCTTTCATCCTCACTGGGATGTAGTTTAATTGTGATGAATTGAGTAGTTCCTTAAGCAACTGCCCCTGCTCATGCGCTGTCTTGCGTTTTACTCAGGCCAATATGTTCTATGTTTATGTCATTTTGTTTGTTTCATTCCAGAAAACTAGAATGAGACTCCACTTTCTTATCACCAAACTGAATTTCAAATTCTGTCAGATTACAGTCACTACTGCCGAGAGAACCCTTAACAATGATGTTATGAACTAATCCGTTCGCCTTGCACAATGCCAAATCCAGTGTAGCCTGCTTCCGTTTGGTTCCACAATTCATTGCTGAAGAAACAAAATCTCCAGTAGACTCAAATGATTTCCCTTCAGGCTTCCTTAGCTAATTCGATTGTTCCAATCTAATTTCATGTTGAAATCACCCATGATTATTGTTGTACCTTTCGTGAAAGTGTATAACATTTCCTGGGTTTGTACTGTCCTCCAATACAGAACTATTGTTTACGGACGTATCGATCACTCCTGCCCACTTCTTCCCTTTTCTCTTTCTTGTTTCTGCCCAGACTGATTTCACATCTTGATGTCCCGTGATTATGTCACTTTTCATTACAACATTGAATCGTCCCAGAACGATTCAAATTAAGACCATCCATCAGATCAGGTCCCTGTTCCACAATTAATCGTGTCAATGTCCCATGATTTCTAAACCCATTTCTCCCACTGCAAACTTTGAGCCACGCATTTACTTGATTACTCTTCTTGACCCTGTGGGAATTAGCTCCTGGCTCACGTAGCAATCGAGAAATTATCTTCATTTAATTCTGCTTTTTAAGTTAGCCCCTAACGTTTCATTTTCCCTTAGCAGTAGTTCTGCCCAGTTTTATATCTGTCGTTGGTACGAACGTGAAAAACAGACACTGGATCATTGCCCTCCCAATTCAAGTTCCTCTGCAGCACAATGAGATATCCTGAAACCGGGCATTAGATAGGCGAGACCCCGTGTTCGGGCTCAAGATCTTGCTCACAGAGGACACTGTTGATACTCCTAAACATAATATCCCCAATCACAACTCGGCTTCTCTTCTCTCCCCCAATTTGAAAGGCACCCTGTACCATGATGCTGCCATCTTTCAGCTCATCCTCCCTGCGATCCCCATTCCCGTTCACAAAGGGAAAATACTCTGTTGGAAAAGAAAGAGCTGAATCTCCTTAAACTCTACCTGCTGGATGTCTCTACCTGCCTCACTCACAGCCACACCTTTCTGCCCCTTATCAATCGCCGAATTCAAGGTACTTAGTCTCAGAGATGTGACTGTCTCCTGAAATACAGCGTCCAGATAAATGTTTCCATCCCTGGTGTGTCACAATGTTCGAAGCTCATAATCCGGCTAACCAAATCTGACCGACATTCCTCAAACAACATGAAGCTCCTCACGGATTCTGTTCCTCTAGCAATAGCTATGTACATTTACCCAATCGAACCCACAAGAAACAGACCGAGCTCTGTAATTGGATCTACTTCACCATACCCTTACTTTCATTTCTGATTTCACCCACGTCGACCTGGTCGTGGCAGAATTCAACTTTCTTCCTTGCTCCCTCTCCACCATCAAAGAAACAGTAGTTCGACATAAATTCTATTTGCCTACCAACGGACGTTGCACAAATCCCCCCTCTGTGCAGCTCCACTCTTAGCAAAGGAAGTGGTTGCAAATTGAACCTGACCCATTCGCAGTAACCTGCGCCTTTGTCCCATTCTTTTAGCTCAAGAACAGCCTACTTAATGACATCTACATTTCCCACTTAACAACGGACAGTGATCACAAATGTGTCGCCTACCAATGGTGTTTTGGCTCAACATTGGTACTGTCGCAACGGCTTGAGACTCCAGTCACCCTCTGTGTTCCGAACAACAGACTGTGGTCCAACCCCAACTCTTTCCCTTGCAACGAAATTGAGAGAGGACCCGGCGAACAGCGGTAAGGGGAGCATGATACAATTGAGAGAGAGGGATATTGGACGATAGAGAGAGAGAAAGAAAGAGCATTAGGGAGAGAGTGAAGGACAATGGCGGAGGGTGGAACAATGAAAACGTGTGAGAAAATTAGCATACAAGCGAGAGAGGGCGAGACAGATTGTGGAAGTGGGAGGCAGAAATGGAGGGACAGGGAGCAAGGGAGAGACAGGAATTCTGCTGAGGACAGGTCGACCTGGATAACGCCCAGGGTGAAAGCAATGACATGGTGGCTTAAACCCAATTCCTGAGCTCGGCCCCGTACCCTCCACTTGCCTGAGGACCAGGAGATGAGGCGGAGTCTGCTTCTCCACAGCTCAGGTGTTTCTACACAGAGACAAACAAAATGTGTTTAGTTCTGCTTTTCCACATTGATAATATGCATGTGTATTGGTTAGAAATTTAAGTTTTAGATATCGTAAATAGAATGGTGCCGAAGTTAACTGGCCACTGAGTTGAGATACATATTGAAATTTGTCCCTCTAACCCGTGTGATAACACTGAACAAACCAGCATTACACTCAATCTGTTACCTCAGCAAAAGTTTGATTCATTGCTAAATATTTGATCTGAAATAAGAAAATCCGAGGACGGATTGATTGATAAGTGTTTTCAATTAATGATCAATTTACTTAAAGAGAATGTGCAGCTCGTTTCTCATCTGCTGCCTTAACTTAGACTGGGGCATGGCATATATTGTGGTGTTTGAAAAATGCTGTTGATATGCCGCATTATGCAGAATTCCATTTTGTGCACGAACCATTCTATAAACATTAATTTATACAAGTTCCGCAGCATTTATTTCTAAATGGAAAACATCATTATCATTGACAGAAATCAGAAGCATTAAATTTTTTTTCATTACACATTTTTTGTCTCACTCTGACAATTCCCATTGATTCTGCTGGTCAACTTAGTGTACCTGACGCTGAAAATATTCAGTAGCAGATTCAGGATAATTGAAAATTTGGGGACAACAAATGCTGGACAAACTCGGTGGTGACTCAGAACCCAACTGAAATAAACCCCGACTGTTACCACATAAAACCAGGGATCGTGCCCCAGTAAAAAAAAAAGACCTTTGAACATAAAATGCCAGGAAACGTTCCTTTCATATCCATCACAGTCACAGTTCCATGAAAGGCAGCCGCCCTTTTGCCCGCTGCAATGTATACTTTTCAACTTTTGACAACAAATGGATTCAAATCGATCAAAGGTGAAAGTTATGGTGAATTAGACATAACAGTCAGTGCTGCATAAACAGGACGGCGTGGATATTACGCATGCGTATGTTAAAAAGAAGATAAAAGGTTTCCAGATAAACAATCGGAATTACATCAACGCGAATTATTAGATAACGAATAGTAAACCTGCCATTGCCACGGCCACCAGCTAAGGATTGACAAATGGCGACAATCCACGATCTTTATAGAGCATTACGAAGATTGCTACATAGTTAACTGTGAGGTAGGAAAGCAAAATTTATACATCAAATTAGAGGCAGTGTTACTAGTTTGATTGAGGGCCCAGTGAAATTTTGATTTGTGTCATAGTAGAACATAGAACATAGATAGAACATAGAAGAATACAGCGCAGTACAGGCCCTTTGGCCCTCGATGTTGCGCCGATCCAAGCTCACCTAACCTATACTAACCCACTATCCTCCATATACCTATCAAATGCCCGCTTAAATGCCCATAAAGAGGGAGAGTCCACCACTGCTACTGGCAGGGCATTCCATGAACTTACGACTATAAACATTAATTTATACAAATTCCGCAGCATTTATTTCTAAATGGAAAACATCATTATCATTGACAGAAATCAGAAGCATTAAATTTTTTTTTCATTACACATTTTTTGTCTCACTCTGACAATTCCCATTGATTCTGCTGGTCAACTTAGTGTACCTGACGCTGAAAATATTCAGTAGCAGATTCAGGAGAAATTGAAAATTTGGGGACAAAAAATGCTGGACAAATTCGATGGTGACTCAGAACCCAACTGAAATAAACCCCGACTGTTACCACATAAAACCAGGGATCGTGCCCCAGTAAAAAAAAAAGACCTTTGAACATAAAATGCCAGGAAACGTTCCTTTCATATCCATCACAGTCACAGTTCCATGAAAGGCAGCCGCCCTTTTGCCCGCTGCAATGTATACTTTTCAACTTTTGACAACAAATGGATATTACGCATGCGTATGTTAAAAAGAAGATAAAAGGTTTCCAGATAAACAATCGGAATTACATCAACGCGAATTATTAGATAACGAATAGTAAACCTGCCAATGCCACGGCCACCAGCTAAGGATTGACAAATGGCGACAATCCACGATCTTTATAGAGCATTACGAAGATTGTTACATAGTTAACTGTGAGGTAGGAAAGCAAAATTTATACATCAACTTAGAGGCAAAACCATGCTGACTATCCTTGGTCACATTATTCCTATCCAGATGTGCATAAATCCTATCCCTTACAATTCTCTCTAAGACTTTGCCCACAACAGAAGTGAATACACACAGTGTTGCTCGAGCAATTGCGTCTGAACTTGCTTACGTGTTGCTCTCATTACAGGGCTCGTTTTGACAGGCAAATGACGAGTAGATTAACCAACTATATTCTTGACCAGCAGTAACCTGCGGCCCCAACCCCACAATGCTTCGTGAGAAAAGAACTTGAATTCATTTACAAGACTGTTTCCAGAGCAACCTCCTGCGGTGTTACACCCACTCTGTACTATTAGCAAGAGACAGTGGTCCATACTTGCACTATTCCCCGAGAAATGGCCGCTCCCATTCGGTACCTCCAGAAAAAGTTCGCAGAGTAAAACCCCTTTGTTTCCATAACAACAAACTGTGCTCCCACTCCCACATTTCTCCCTAGCAACGGCCTATGGACCAGCCGCCTCATTTCTCCCTCCAGCAAAGGCCTGTAAAGACATCAACACTCTATTTCCCGAGCCTTGCATGTGGACGCAAACCCACTCTATTCTCCTAGTAACTGACCGTGATTGCTCATCCAGTTCTTTTACCGAACAATAATGAGTGTTTCCATAGCACACTGTCCCCCAAGCAATGACGCATGGTGCGAGCTCACGCTGATTCACTGGCAACAGGTGAGAGAAGGGTACAGTGAGTGAGGTAGGAAGAACTGGAGGGAGAGGTAGATTGGGAAGTAGAGAGAGTGCAAGAGGGAGAGAAACACTGAAAAAATATAGGTTGTGAACAAGGGTAAGAAAATGGAGGGTTATTGCAGGGATGAGATAGAGGGACAGTGCCAAAGTGTGAGTAACGTAGCAAGGAAGATAGTTGAATTCTGCTGTGGTCAGGTCGGAGTGAGTGACACCAGAGGTGAAAACAAGAAAAGAGTGTCTTAAACTCAACTCCGAGTATCGACAGAATTCCCCTCCACTTCTCTGAGGGCCAGGAGTTGGGGGCCGACTCTGTCTCTCTCCAGCTCAAATTCTTCAACTAAAAAAAGCTCTGCTGCTTGACATTTTTCAGCTGACATAACTTTAATACTTAAACAGTAAGGTAATAGATACAGTAAATGTAATTGGGCCTTTTTCTCATTGGCAAGAGTTGGATCTACTCATCAGATTGACACCCAAGCAACAGGTAGTGGTCCAATACTCCTTCTGGTGCCTTAGCAACGTCCTGTGAACTAATTTACACTCTGCTACTTAGTAACAGAATGTTGTCCTCCACTGAGTCTGATCTGCACGCAAACATATGTGGACGCAGAGCCTCTCTGTAACCTTTGCAATGGTCCGCGTTCCTATCCATCACTATGCGTGTCCAACAGCGGGTGGTGGTCCAACAACAACTCCGTGCCCCTAACAACGGGCTGTGAACTCACTTCCACTATGATCCCGAAGCAACGTACGGTGGTCCCACAACCCCTTTCTTCCTTAGCAATGGCGTGTGATCTCATCCAAACTCTGCAACGTGACCAACGGCCTGTAGTACCACCTCCATCTGTTCTGCAAGGAATGGCTTGCAGCCCTACATGGCGCTTATCCCTGACAATGCATTACTGCCCCACATCCACCTGTCTGCTGAGCAACTGACAGCTGTGTCACAACAACTCTGTTCCTCTCTCCAAATGCAGTGTTCTCGTATTAAATACATTCCCTCAGCAATGGCCTGTTGCCCCATTCTGTTACCCTAGCAAGGGTTGGTGGTCATACATGGGCACTATTTTCCCAGCAATGAGTTCTACTCTTGGCCTCACCGGGAATCTGAAAACGTCACATAGCTCCACCCACACACTGCTCTCCAACCAACAGCAGAGTGTCACAGCTCCGTATTTCTTCTTCAGAGTCATACACCATGGAAGCCGACCCTTCTATCAACCAATCAATGCCGAACATACTCACAAAGTAAACTATTCCGACAAGCCTGCGCCTGACCTATGTCCCTCTAAAAGTTTCCTGTTCATGCATCTCTTCACATGTCTTTAAAACCGTGTAATTTTGTACCCATAACCACCAGGTCCACAGGAAGTCCTTTCCACACACAAAGGATCTTCTGTGTAAAGAAATAAAATGCCTGTCATGTATTTTTAAACGTGTATCCTCTCACCTTAAAAACAAATTGCCCTCTCATCTTGAAATTCCACAAATTAGAGAATTGACAACTAATAAATCTTACTTATTACCTCCCATTACTTTGTAAACTTCTATCAGGTTGCTTCTCATCCTTCTAAGTACCATTGATAACAGGTTCCAAATTATACCCGCCCGGCAGAACAGTGGCTGAGTAGCTAGGACTGCTGCGTTACAGCGCCAGGAATCCGGTTTTGACTCCAGCGTTTTCGACTGTCTGTGCAATTTGCAACTTCTCCCTGTATCTGTGTGTTCGTCCTCCGGTTAACTACCACAATCCAGAGATGTGCAGGGTACTTGAATTGGCCACACTAAGTTCCCCAGAGCGTACAGCAATGTGTAGATTAGGTGCATTAGGCATACTAAGTGTAAAGTAATAGGGTAGGTTAATGTGACTGGATGGTTTCTCTTTGGAGGTTTGATGTGGATGTGTTGGGCCAAATGGCCTATTTCCAAGCTGCAGGGATTCCATGATATTCAGCCTTCATTTATAAGTCGAAGTGTCCATACTCTGCAACATTCTGATAAATATCTTCTGAATCCTCTCCAGTTTTATAGTATCCTTCCTATAACGGGGCTACAAAACCTGAAGATAATTTTCCAGAAGGCGCCTCTCAAATGCTTTGTACTACCTCGACGTAACTTCACAACTCTCATACTCAATGAACTGATCAATGAAGGCAAGCGTGCCAAATACCTTTTCAACCGCCTTGTCTATATGTGATGTAAATTTCAAAGAATGATGCACCTGCCCCTCCATGTCGCTATGTTCTACATTGCTCAATGGCCTACAATTAATTGTACAAGCTCTACCCTTTTTCTTATATCAAAATGCATTACCTCGCATTTATTGAGATCGAGCTCCATTTACTATTTTTAAGTCCATTGACCTATTTGATCAAGATCCCTTTGTGATCTGAGAAACATTTCTTCACTCTCTGCTCTACCATTAATGTTGATGTCATCCACG
>NW_025205471.1:0-10547 GCF_004010195.1 Chiloscyllium plagiosum | reverse complement strand
AGCAGAAACAGAACCAAATAAATTCCAGAACTCACAGTACAGAAGCACTTCACTGGAGGCTGCCAAACACTGAAGATGTCACCGGGATCGGGGCGAAACGTGTACAAATCACCTTTCCAGCTCAGCGAATACACCGACAAACACGACAACCAGCACCCGAGCTGCATATTTTTGGAAAATACATCAACAGAGGAAAGAATCTGGGATCTCCCTTGTTGGTTGTGTGTTTCGAAAAGGATAAAAACGCGTTGTGGCTGCAAACCCTTCGGCCCAATACCGAGCCTCGTATCTGGCTGTTTTGGCTATGAGATTCTCTAGTTTGCACAGGCTGGGAAGAGAGTCTAAGATCCTACTTACTGATTTGGAGCTCAGTTCCAGGATAGATGAAAGCAGCTGACAGGCAAGAGAGAGAGTGAGAGAGAGAGAGAGAGAGAGAGAGAGAGAGAGAGAGAGAGAGAGGGGGAGACTGGGATCTTTCTGATCAGACTGTGTGTCTGTTTTTCAGTCTGGATGTGAGAAGCGATAAATACCCAATTGACATGTCCTTAATCAGTTCTGAATGTATTTGCCTATTCTATGTCGAAGCCTCGGTGTGATTCTGAACTGAAACAGTTAAAAGAGACATGACTCTATGCAGCAAGAACTTCCACATATCAATTCTTAAAGACCGGTTAGCTCAACGGAGACTCAGATCAGAATAAATTCTCACTCCCTGAAATGTCATGTTTGAAAAACGAAGTTGTTTCAGTGCTCAGAATTCAATGTGCATCATTGACCAAAATCTATGAAGATAGACATTCACTTTCCCTGTCACAGTGTGGGATCCATCTGCAGACCTCACGTACCTGCTTACCCTGCCCCCACCCCCAGATTTTATTTCTTCTGCAGATAGACACATGGAGCTAAATCATATGACATTTTGCCCACGTATCATTTTCGTTTAGCGTTTACCATTAAAATGTTCTTGTCGACTGAATATTTATCCGGCTGGTCCAGCGCCATTTTCACTTCAAACAAAATGTAAAACTCTGTAATCTCTTTCAGCCCCTAGAACAATCCATATCTCTGTAATATCCTCAAGCCTTGACGCACATTCATATCTCTCAGCTCCTCTGGAGGCTACCACAATCCTCGTCTCGGGCACATGCTGCCATCCCTCAATTTCTTCCTAACATCTCAACAAGGCAAATGAAATGATAGATTTAAATATTAGAAACCAGGTCAGATGCAGCTGCCATTTTGGAAATGTGGCTGCAGTGTGACCAAGACTGAGTAGTGAACACTCAAACGTTTTCATTAGTTATGCAGGAAGGATAAATGGGCCAACAAAGTGTCGCAGTACTGCGATAAAGGATGGGTCAGTATTATCGTGATGCCAATCAATTTTCATATTGTTCCGCTCTGCCCTTTCCAACATCCCTGCATATTGATCCTATCTGATATTGGTAACCTTTGAAAACTTTGCAAAATACCACAATGTAGAGGAGATATTTCTGAAAATCTTCTACATTGGACAAATTGTAATGCTGTTTTAAAACCCTTGTTCTGACGCCATCGAGACCACTGGAGTCCAGGTGCAAATGTCAGCACCTTTTTTATGTATGGTTTGAGAGTTTCTGCCGCTATTCCATTTCCATGTGTGACTTCCGGTCCCTATTATGAAACAACTATTTGCCTCACCAATCCTCTAATATTACAACCAATTGCGTTAAATAATCCCCTCTGGTAACTGAGTTCCCAACAGGAAAACTATCTCCTCTCCCTCTCTATCCAGGCCGCTGACAATATGTACACCACAATCAAAACTTCTCTCAGCAACCTCCGTTCGAATCGTTCATCATAACTGCACCTGCACCTTCACACAGTATTGAATCTCCTCTATACACTCTCCAGTCAATTTCATTCTTCAATATGATTGGGTAACCAGAACTGCACACAGTACGCAAGCTGTGACAGAACTAATCATTTATATGGTTCTAGTATAAGCTATTTTCTCTTATATTTGCATTTTGGCAGATAGACGAACTGATGCCATATGCCGACTTAACGAGATTATTGATGTATCCAGCGACCGTCAGGCATCTGCCCACACTGAACACCCTCTCACTTATTGTGCATTTCTCTTTTGTTGTTGTCACCAAATGCCTTGCTTTACACTGTTTTGGACTTATTGCTAAATTCACCAGGACTTCATAGTTTCTGCATTTAAAATGTATGTCTTGTTTATTCCAAGTAAGTCGCATTAAGTTACCAGTTACTGCCTTAATCTGTCAGAGTCAGATTAATTTTACACGATCTTCCTTGAAGGAATAAAGACCGATTGTACTGGAATCCCCAGGACTTCAACACTGACCACTTTTCTTGTATCTCAGAATTCCAGCCGGCACCTATTCAGTCAATCCCTGTTTCCACATTAAATAAAGCTGCGGTGTTGGCCGTGCCGAAGACCTCTGGCACCATCCCTGTATCCAATGGGGATTCGACGATGATGATCAGTATAAGGCAGTATATATTTCCCCGGGTTCTTTTAAAAGCCTGGGATATTGTCTTAACCCCTTTTAATGATATGAGATTTCTTTGTTAATCCCCTCGGCAAAAGTTTATAATTCCCAGCATTCTACTCGACATCATGTGGAACACCAAACCAATTTGATGCACATCGACAAGGTCTGAAATCATCTTATGATTCGGCCAATCTCATTTTGGTCGGTTTTCATGGAAGGTTTCTCTACGCATGTTTAATTGCATTTTCTCATATTATTATCCCCAATCTACCTTCCATGCCGTGTGATCTTCCTCTCATCTGAAACTAACCGATGATATTTCCCTTTGTCATAACAACTGCCCGCTGCTTGGATATTTCAGAATGGATCAGCCACCTCGTTACATATGCCAAATTTTAAGCCCTCGACATGGCAGAGGGGAGAGGACTGGAGCCACACCTTTTGGACAAATGCCTGACATTCTGGTGGATGGCATGGTGCAGAAGAGTGTTATCATCTTCCTCCAGGACTGGCACAGTAGGCCATGACATCAGACCCTGCCAGTGTAGTCTGAGGTTGACCGCCGACTCAGTTAAGTGACAGTCTTCTGGGTGAATGCTCAGCAGTGTAGGAAAACCAACCTTCTGCAGTACACCAGGGTCAGTGCAAGCATTTGCAATTTGCGACTTCGCCCTCACTCTGATAATGCACCCACTTCCCTCCACGGCTCATGTTCACCCACTCTGACTGAAATCAGCATCTGCTGTCTGTCTCTCTCTAACATCTTCTATTTTGCTCTCCCCAATTCTGCTTGGCGTCTGTGCTGCCTACACCGTGATTCAGGACACCTCGTCATATTTCCCCCAGCTGTACCAGCACTAACAACGATACCAACCACTTCCATCTCCTTTAATACCTCTCGGTAATTAGCTCATGTCAGAAGGAACAGTCCCACAATAGGGCAGAAAGAGCCAAGAGTGTTAGGTGTCTCCCCAGAATTCAGCTCTTGACTCCCACACAGGGCAAGGATCCTGAACCGAACAATCACGGGAGGTTGACTGACCATTTCCAAGCTGGCGAATTGATATCTGAGACTCACCTTGACTCACTGTGCTGGAGAACTTGACTGACTGTGAGCAATGATATCAAGTTTCCTGCTTTGTGGCTGTGCTAAACCGTAAGACAATACAGCAGTCGGGTGAGCTTGGTTGCTGCGTCTGATTGGAAATAATGCTAAAGACAGGGTAAAACAAGGAAATAATTCTATGAGCAAAGAAGTGAACACAAGGTGAATGTGCACACATGCACATTGAGCAGCCCAGAGGTGCAGTCCATGAGCTGGGTTTGTATCCCTGAGCACAGTGTCCTTTCAGCAGCATTGCAAAGAGAGATGTCAGTGTACCCACAGCTGCAGCAGTGAAGTACAGAAGCGTAATATCAGTGAGTCGGAGAAGTGCTGCGATGGCATGGTGAGGCTGCCATACAACAGATGCCAGCATTGGTGGATGTGGGGAACATGCTGCTTCTGTTTGTGCAGTGTCCCCAACGATGTTCGTGTCCAAGATAGAAGTCTGCAGGAGTGAGGGGCGAGATGAAGTCAACAGTTAACGGCTCTGCTTTTCAAGTCAAATTGATGCTGCAAATTGATGAGGAGAGATCTGCATTCATGTGTATATTGAACATTAGTAATAATTTAATCAGCAGCTGGCCATTATTTTGCTGAAATCTTGTCTTAAAAAACAGTAGAGCGCAGAAATCGGCCTTTCGACCCTACAAGCCTGCAATGACACTTGATGCCTTTTGGAAAGCATAAAAAGATCAATATCATTCTATTTCCTTATTACTCATGTTTCTGTCAAGATAGGTCTTCACCATGGTTATGTATCTTCTTCTACTTCCTCCTTTATCAGTGCAATCCAGGCTCTTTCACATTCTGTCTGCAATCTCAAAAAGAAACTTGCTTCTCAACTCTACTTCAAACGACCCCCCTTTTACCTACAAACTATGCCCCCAGCAATTGATAAATTTACTCTGGGATAAAGGCTCCTACTATCTATTCTATCCATGCCTCTCAAAGTTTTGTAATTTTTATCAGCCAGCCATGGGCCACTGGGATCCAATTAAAAACAAACCAGGTTTGATCACTCTCTCCTCGTGGCTAATGTTCTTCAAAATCGACGTTCTCCATGATGTTGCTCAAGACTGGAGTGGTGCTGGAAAATCACAGTAGGTCAAGTAGCATTTGAGGAGCAAGAAAAATAGACGTTTCTGTCAAAAGACCTTAATCTGGAATGTGGTCTCATTCATGCTGAAGGGCTGTGCCCAAAACATTGTACAATCTCTTCACAGATTTCCTGTCAGAAAAAAAAATACCCTTCTGCCTCTCCTCTGTTTTCTTTGATCAACCAGTTATGGATTCGCCTTAGCGAATGACCACTGATTCCATTTCATTTCATCTTCTGTGTGTGCCTGCCATAACGAACCCATCTAAAAGGCCTTGCTGAAGTCCATGTGGCCAACATCCAGCTCCATGCCTCCATCAATCCCTTTTGTCACTTTCCCAAAATATGCAATCAATTTTGTGAGACACGAACTTGCACTGCAAGGCGACGTTGGATTTTGTGAATAAGTCTGTATTTTTCCAAACGTGAGCCTGTCCTACCTGTATGAATCTCCAATAATTTCCCCATCACTGCAGTAAGACTCATGACCTGAAATTTCTTAGGCCAACCTTGTTTCCCTGCTTCATTTAAGGAAACAAGATGAGTTGTTCTCCAGTTCTTTGGAACCTCTCCTATCACTGGAGCTCATATAAAAAGTGTGCACAAGGCATAAGCATTTCACTCACTCACTTCCCGCAGTACCTTTCGAGTTATCGCACCATAACCTGGAGACTTGGCTACCTTAACGTTTTTTCGAAACGTCCAGCATATTCTCCAGTTTCTTAATGTCGAAACGCACTGAAATATCAACATATCCTTCTCTAGACCTACCATCCACCATGTCATTCTCTTTTGTGAATACCGATGCAAAGTATTCATTAAGGAAATCACACATTTCTTCCAGCTCCACGCATTAACACCCTCCTTTGTCTACGAGTGGCGCAAATCATTCCCTGGCTGCTCTGTTAATCCTGATAAACTGGTTTTGGCTTTTCCTTAATCCTGTTTGTCAAAGATATATTATATTGCCATTTCGCCCTCTTCACTCCTTGTTTAAATATTTTCTGTTTTTATTTGTTTTTCAAGGCCTTCAATTGTCTTCAGTTTCCAAAATTTTACAAGTGGTTGTTTTCTGTTTTGACTGAGGTCATACTTTCTCTTGGCATCAGAGGTTTCCAAATCTTGCCATCCTTCCCACCCTGTGTCGATGACTAGATTTATATCTTAAACGCAGTAACATCAAGAAGGGTCTGATGGGCTTCTCAGCCCATTCTCCCAGATTCAACACGGTAACCCACATTGTTAAAGACCCTGTAAGCCCCAACTCAAATTGAGACCTATATATAAACCTTCTGCAGCTGCATGTGCTTTCTGTTGTTTTCTTTTATGTTCTTACTTTACTTATTTTCGTTCTCTGTGTTGAAAATAAGTCTGCTAACGATTGTTTGATGTTTCTTGCCAGCATCATTTCACACACACACACTATTTGCTTTCTAATTTCTTTTTGGATCTTACCATTCCACATTACACACTAGTTTCGGCTTTCTGTTGTATAGAGTACCCACTGTCTGATGTAAGGTCTTCTGTTCTGATTATGTATGCCCAACCTTCCAGGGGCTCTGGATTTCGCAGCCTGATCATTTTTAGTTTGTGAGAACACATTTCCTCAGAACCATTTTAATCTCCCCTGGTAATGGCAGTTACTTCTCTGATTGTGATTTATCTCTCATTATTGTTTCCTGTTCTCTGGAATTAAAACTGGTCTCAGATAAATAAAATGAGATTGTGTCTTGCTAAGACTCCAGCTTTTAGTCCAGATTTGTCCATTAAAATAGTTATGCTTGAATAAAATGAATGATGATCATTATTCCCCAAATGCTGCTATTTTTCTTCCAGATGGTAGTGGTATTGAGTGTGGATGGTCCCTTCTGAGGAGTACCACGATACTGACACCTGCTGGTGAGTTTCGGTCGTGGAGGGAAGGATTTATTGTGGATGGGCACCTTTCAAGTGGGCGCTCAATCTTTAACTGTGTCAAACTGTTTGAGAACTGTTGTAGTTGCATTCATTCAGATAAGAGGAAATTACTCCACCATATTCCGGACTTGAATCGCGGAGATAATGGACAGGCTTTGACAAGGCAGGAAAATAGTTCTAATCTGATGTTCTCACCGGAGCAGTGATATGGTCTTGGATAGACCTGAGAATGTTAGTGCCAATGAATTCAGCAATGGTACTGTGTTTCAATGTTGAATAGTGACGGTGAGATGCTTTATAATGGCCATTGCCTGACATTTGTGTGGCACGAATGTTACTTGTCACTTGTCAGCCTAAGACTGGCTATTGTGCGAATATTTCTGCATTTGGGCTGATGTTGTGATTCTAGGAGTTGAAAATTATAAAGTCATGAGCAAACCTCATCAGATCTGACAATGCTAATGAGCGAAATTGCATTTTGCTGGTTTTGTTCTTCTAGATGGCAGTGGGTTTAGAAGGTGCTGTCTAATAAACCTTGGTGCAGTGAATCTTGTAGAACGTACACACTGCTATTACTGTGCAGCAGTCTTGGAGAGGATGGTGGATCGTGGAAGTGATCGCAATTAAATAGACTGTTTTTGCCCTGGGTTATTCCTGTGATGTAAACCATCACAGACTTTGGGGAGTCAGCAGATGAATAACTCAGTACATAATTCCTGGTCTCTGTCCTGCTCTTGAGGACAGTGTGATTTGTATGGCTACTCCAGGGCAATTTCTGGTCAATGATTATATCCAGGATGCTGATAAACACCGTGTTTGGGACCGAGTTTGGTTTGATTCGTTATTGTCGTACTTGTTTAATATTTATGTGTCGTGAACATTACTTGCCATTTATCAGCCAACATCTGAATGCTTTCTCTGTCTTGTTGCATTTGTACCAGGACTGTTTCAGGAATGGTAAAATCAGTGAACATTCCCACTTCTGACCTTATGATGGAGAGAAGGTCATTGCAGCAACTGAAAATGGTTGAGCTTCGGACAATCTTTTCCCTGCAGAATGGCTGCAGAACTGTCCTGGAGTTCCAGTTACTCACACTGACAACAATCATTTTTTTGGCTCATGATAATTCTATCCAGAGAATACATATCCCAGATTATGCTTAACTATAGTTTCACTCGTTCTACTACTGTCACACACTGTTAAATGGTGCCTTGATGTTAAGAGTAATTAGTCTCTGCATTTTGGAATTCCGTTCGTTTACACTCCGCTTGCAATGAAGTCAAGAGCTGAGAGAACCGGACGGGACATTAACTGAATGACACTGATCAGATTATTTCTAATTGAACACATTATTGCTGACACCTCGTTCACATTGGCATGGTATACCATACACTAATGGGTCAGTTACTGGCTGCAATGCAAGTGCCCTGCTCAATTGTTTACCTGACGTATTTGGACAGTTTATCACATTTTTGGAAGACGTCAGTGTTCTTGCTGGAATGGAACAGCTTGGCTAGAGTTGTGGCAATTTCTGGATTTAAGTCACAGCTTCCGGTCTCTCCAACCATTTTTAACATCGTTTGGATTGAACCGAATTTTCTGAAGTCTGTGGTCTATGATGCTGGGGCCTACTGAAGGAGGCTGAAATGGAGCATCTGCTCACCCCTTTTGGCTGAAATTGTTACAGATCCATCAGTTTATTTTTCCTTGATGTGCCACGCTACCCCATAACTGGGGATTTCATTGTTGGAGAGCAGCCTGCTCCTCCATTCGGCTCTTTCATTGTCTATTATCATTTATCACTACATTTGGCAGGATGACAGACATAGATCAGAACCTTTAATTGTGGGATCACTGAGCTCTGTCCATAAACTGCCGCAGAGCACTCTTGCAGCCACTGGATCCAGCATCAATGCTGAGCATGATATGCGATAGGGCTCCCCTCCTATGCTTGGACGTGTCCTGTCATTGGGGCAGAACATACGAAAGAGGGTGGTGACGCTTCTTGGAAAATAGTCCTGTCCACTGAATCCTGCTTTACAGGCATTGGCTGACTCGAGCTTGATGAGTCTGTGAGACATAATGTCAGATCATTTTACATTTGCACAAAGAAGTACTAAAATCACTTTATTTCTTACATATCTTAAAATTCATCAAACATCGTTGTATTTTTTTCAGTTGAAAACAATTGAAGTGATAAATAATTAAATTACCAGAGTACGCATCTAACTATTGCACAATTCAGTGACTGCAATAAGCAGCAGAATCATGTTCAGATCAGTGAACACAGCATCTTGCAGTCTGCAAAGCTATTGAAAATGACTTTGAAAAGAAAACCTGAATTCTGACACAGTGCGGCTGGGTTTCTCCACCAGTTCCAAAACACTGGCCATCTCGAAAATCAGTCCAGACAGATTCCAGACAAGAGCTGGACAGTCATTCACACAATCCCTCACACCACACCACTTGGAATAAACCTGAAAATTAGGGAAATTTGTGGGCAGACTGGCCAATGGACAAGCACAGGGCTCGGTGCTGGTCTTAATGCGGTTCAACATTCAAACAACAAGCATATCCTGCAAGTTTATCTTCTTTGTTGTTGCCTAAACTCTGTAATTTTACACTTTGTGCCCGATCCTGGATTAAGGTGAAATAAAGGTGATGGACTCCTGCACCACATGGCGTCTGACATTGAATCCCTCATAAACTGTGTCCAGTGTAAGTCAGCTCCACAACATCACTATCCCAAGAGAACTGTGCAGCTCCATTGATCGCCAACATCATGCCGGCCAACCGTCCGTGTATGTGAATCAGGAAAGAAGTTTCGATGTAAATGTTTTCAGCACTGTTCTGACTATTAATAGCAAAGTCTCCTTACTGAAGGTTCGTCAACCTTTGATTATACCCATTTTTCGATTTTCCAATAATCACAAAATCCACCCCTATTTCAGTCCACTTTTGTGACAACAATATGATGAAAACAGTGCACATTTCACATTAAGGATCTATGAAATGAAGAGTCTCATTACCACACCCAAAATCATTTTTTTATTAATTTCAAGAGCTTGAATAATATACAGTCATGTTCCCTTGTACTAATATTGATTGCTAATATTCACACAAGCATTTTTTTATGGCAACACTATTACAGGGTGTCTGAGCATTCTCCAGTCAGATATGGGCACTTTTTCAATTGCTTTATGGTATGTCACAGCTCAGTAATGTGGTATGTGAATGTCAGTTTCTGTATGATACTGGTGTGTGTAGGCCATGCCTCTGACAGACTGTTTCAAATAGCATACCCCTTCACCTGTTCACAACAAAAAAAGGTACTCACTGGACCCAGTCAGCCTGCGCTCACAAAACACAAAACTTAGTGTACATTCTTGGTCATGTTTCGACAATATAGTTCATTCTAATATATACATGGAATATGATTGCGCCAGTATTTATTACCTGTCCCTTGTTGCCCTGCACTTGTCCCTATCTCTCTTACCTCCTCTAGCTCCTGCACCCTTCCTATCTCTCAAACCTCTTCCAGCCCTGTCATTCCCCCTTTGTGTGCCACCTCTTCCAGCTCGTCCAATCCGCCCTATCTTTCTGATCTTCTCCAGACCCTGTATCACTCCATATCTCTGTAATACCTCACCAGCCATTACACTCCTATTCCCTGTAACTAGCTCCAGTAGCTACACCGCATTCCAATCCTGTGCAAGAATAATCTTATTAGCATACTCTAACACGCCTTGCTATCTCTGTAACATCCTCCAACCCCGACACTGCTCCCTATCACTTTTACCTCTTTCAGACCCTACACCCCTTCCGATCTGTTAAACATACTTTAGACTCTACACCTCTCCTTGTACATGGTGCTGAATAATAGAATTGTTCTTTCTCTTAACAAGGCAAGGATTATTACCTCCT
>NW_025205470.1:6403-10546 GCF_004010195.1 Chiloscyllium plagiosum | reverse complement strand
CAGTGCAGCACTCCCTCAGTAATGATCCTCTGATAATGCAGCACTCTACACAGTAATTATCCTCTGACAGTGCAGCACTCCCTCAGCACTGACCCTCTGACAGTGCAGCACTCACTCAGTACTGACACTCTGTCAGTGCTGCACTCCCTCAGTACTAACCCTCTGACAGTGCAGCACTCCCTCAGTCCTGACACTCTGACAATGCTGCACTCCCTCTGTACTGATCCTCTGACAGTGCAGCACTCCCTCAGTACTGACACTCTGACAGTGCAGCACTCCCTCAGTACTGATCCTCTGACAGTGGAGCACTCCCTCCACACTGACCCTCTGACAGTGCAGCACTCCCTCAGTACTGACACTCTGACAGTGCAGCACTCCCTCAGTACTGATCCTTTGACAGTGCGCCAATCCCTCCACACTGACCCTCTGACAGTGCAGCACTCCCTCAGTACTGACCCTCTGACAGTGCAGCACTCCTTCAGCACTGATCCTCTGACAGTGCAGCACTCCCTCAGTACTGACCGTCTGACAGTGCAACAGACCCTCAGTACTGACCCTCTGACAGTGCAGGACTCCCTCTGTACTGACACTCTAGCAGTGCAGCACTTCCTCAGTACTGCTCCTCTGACAGTGCAGCACTCCCTCAGTAATGATCCTCAGACAGTGCAGCACTCCCTCAGTAATGATCCTCTGACAGTGCAGTACTCCCTCAGTACTGACCCTCTGACAGTGCAGCACTCCCCCAGTACTGACCCTCTTTCACTGCTGCACTCCCTCAGTACTGACCTCTGACAGTGCAGCACTCCCTCAGTACTGACCCTCTGACAGTGCAGCACTCCCTCAGTACTGACCCTCTGACAGTGCAGCACTCCCTCAGTACTGACTCTCTGACAGTGCAGCACTCCCTCAGTACTTTTCCTCTGACAGTGCAGCACTTCCTCAGTACTGACCCTCTGACAGTGCAGCACTCCCTCAGTACTGACCCTCTTTTCGTCTATTTCATAGAGTCTTGTGGCAATTTAGAGACAATGTGTCTGCAGATTCTGAGGAAGCATGAGAGAGACACACAAACCAAACCCTGTCTGAAACTCTCTGTAATAGACTATTCAGAGGCACTGAGTCACAGAGATGCACAGCTTGGAACCAGCCCCTCCTGTCCAACTCGTCCATACCAACCAGATATTCTCATCTCATTTCATTCCATTAGCTAGCACTTGGCTGATGTCCCTCTAAACCCTTCCTATTCACATACTCATCCTCATGCCTTTTAAATGTCACAATTGTACCAGCCCGTATCACGTCCTCTGGCAGCTACCTGCATGCCCTTGAATAAGTGCTCAAACATTCATACTGTCGATACATACTCTAATAAACACCAACCTACGAAAGCTATCATTGTCATTTTCAACCCACCCTTAGCTACTTCATTCCGCTGATTTCAACACAGGTAAAGAAACAGAGTTAGTGACCATCCACCGTGACACTGTTGTAAAACTTATTTTCACATGTGGCTTGTATGTGATTCCCACACCCTCTAATAGTTGCCTGGAAGGTGGGGGTGAGCTGTACTCTCCTGCTGCAGTCCTTGGGTGACCCCAGTGATGTTAGGGAGGGAGCTCCAGGAATTTGACCGGAACCACGTAAAGAGCTCTCTTTCTGGAGTGCCCTTTTAAAGTTGGGAAGATATTATAGACCAGGAGGACCCGAGAGCTGCTGTCTTGTCAGAGAGAGAGTCCTGGTGGGTCACACACCTCAGGTGAGGGGCGATGTTGAGAAGCTGGCGCCTTCATGGTAATTTCAGACATGATAGAGATTGAGCCAACAATGTTGGCATCACGAACCTGTTAGCTGTGGGAAGTGACCCCGCTTAGTAGCAGAGGGATTCAATCCCTTTAATCGACCAAGCTTGAGAATTCAACCCTAAAATCAATCTGTACGGACGAGCTGGAGACCTGAACCATCAATACAGAGATTGCTGAAGAAACTCAGCATGCCCGGCAGCATCTCTGAAGGGAGAGGGAGAAATAGACAGAGAGAGAGTTCACCTTTCAATCCAGTGATTTCTGCGGGAAGGTTCCATCAGAACAGACCGTTGTGAGGAAGGGTCACTTGAAATGCGAATTGTTCCTCTCTCTCTTCACCGTTGCGACCTGCTGAATTCTGCTGAATTTCCCCGCCATCTGTTTGCTTGAGAATTTGACCTGATCCAAGCGTCACTGAGTCATTCAGTCTGTGTTCAATGCCCTGAGGCTGCTTCTGCTGAAAGTTGACAAACAGGTTTAAGGCTTTGTAAGGTATTGTATTCGGAGGGCGGGGTACATGGGAGAACAGATACAGAGCACAGGCACTTCACAAAGATCCTTCTCAATGTAACTTTGTGATGTTAATTCAGAAGGAATAGCTCAGAGCTAATATTTCAGTTTATCAGCCAAGGGGAGTATATATGTCATGACAAAGACTTCTTGTAAAGACTGTACAGAACAGAATTTTATTGATTATGTTTGTACGTAAAGTTTTTTTGTGAATAGAGTATCTTTTTGAAATTGATATAAATATTTTTTCGAGGGGTCCAAGCATCTTGAGCTTGTGGAGGCATTGATCTTGTCCCTAATCTTTCTTAAATAAACGCTAGACACGGTGGGCGGCACGGTGGCACAGTGGTTAGCACTGCTGCCTCACAGCGCCTGAGACCCGGGTTCAATTCCCGCCTCAGGCGACTGACTGGGTGGAGTTTGCACGTCTCCCCGTGTCGGCGTGGGTTTCCTCCGGGTGGACGCAGTCCACCCGGAGGAAAGATGTGCAAAGATGTGCAGGGTCAGGTGAATTGGCCATGCTAAATTGCCCGTAGTGTTAGGTAAGGGGTAAATGTAGGGGTATGGGTGGGTTTCGCTTCGGCGGGTCGGTGTGGACTTGTTGGGCCGAAGGGCCTGTTTCCACACTGTAATGTAACCTAATCTAATCTAACAAGTTCGATACTCCCCGGGTATAGACATCAAACGGTCATCAACGGGGAGGAGATGGTGGGATGGTCACGGGGGCTCAGTGTTGCCTCACCCCATCCGGGTTCAATTCCAGCCTCGGGCGACTGTCTGTGTGGAGTTGGCACATTCTCCCCGTGTCAGCCTCCGGGTGCCCCAGTTCCCTCTCACTGTCCAAAGATGTGCAGGCTGGGTGGGTTAGCCAGAGGAAATGAAGGGAACCAGGGATAGAGGGGGAATGGGATGCTCTGCTGAGGGTCAGTGTGAACCTGATAGGCCGAATGACCTGCTTCCACATCTTAGGGATTGTATGATCAATCCAGAGACTCAAATACTGTTCTGGGCCCTGGGCTCCAATCTTAGGGGTGGCTGTGGGTCATCACAGTGAGAACAGGTTTGGGGTTGAACACGGTCCAAGGGGGCAACAGGTTTGCTTTCTGAGGTGTTGAAGGCATGAATGTTCTGTAGAGGTGCTTTGGGGATAAACATACTGAGGGGATGGTATCTAAGGTATTGAGGGAGCACTATCTGTCAGTACAGGGTGCAGATGGTCGAAAGGTACAAGTACACTTCATAGAACATAGGACATCGAACCGTACAGCACAGAACAGGCCCTTCGGCCCTTGATGTTGTGCCGACCATCGATCCTCATGTAAGGTAAACCTAATGTATGAACCCTCAAATTTCTATGACCATATGCATGTCCAGCAGTCACTTAAATATCCCCAATGACCTCGCTTCCACAACTGCTGCTTGCAACGCATTCCATGCTCTCGCAACTCTCTGCTTAAAGAAACCGCCTCTGACATCCCCTCTATACTTTCCTCCAAACAGCTTAAAACTATGACCTCTCGTGTTAACAATTTCTGCCCTGGGAAAAAAGTGTTTGGCTATCAACTCTATCTATGCCTCTCATTATCTTGTATACCTCAATTAGGTCCCCTGTCTTCCTTCTTTTTTCCACTGAAAGAAGTCCGAGCTCAGTCAATCTCTCTTTGTTAGATAAGCCCTCCAATCCAGGCAGCATTCTGGTAAACCTCCTCTGAACCCTCTCCAAAGCATCCACATCTTTCCTATAATAGGGCGACCAGAACTGGACACAGTATTCCAAGTGCGTTCTAACCAAAGTTTTATAGAGCTGCATCAAGATCTCACGACTCTTAAA
>NW_025205470.1:0-6199 GCF_004010195.1 Chiloscyllium plagiosum | reverse complement strand
ACTTTCAGGCAGAATATTTTCCTTCTACTACCACTCGCTGTCTTCTGTTGGCCAGCCAATTCTGTACCCAGACAGCTACGTTTCCCTGTATCCCATTCCTCCTGACCTTCTGAATGAACCTACCATGGGGAACCTTATCAAATGCCTTACTGAAGTCCATATACACCACATCCACAGCTCGACCCTCATCAACTTGCCTAGTAACATCCTCAAAGCACTCAGTAAGGTTTGTGAGGCATGACCTGCCCCTCACAAAGCCGTGTTGACTGCATTTAATCAAGCCATGCTCTTCCAGATGGTCATAAATCCTGTCCCTCAGAATCCTTTCTAACTCCTTACAGACGACAGACGTGAGAGTGTCTGGTCTGTAATTGCCGGGGATTTCCCTATTTCCTTTCTTGAAGAGAGGAATTATATTTACATCCCTCCAGTCCTCAGGTACGACTCCAATGGAGAGCGAGGATGTAAGGATCTTCACAAGCAGTGAAGCAATCACATTTCTCACTTCCCAAAGCAGCCGAGGACAAATCTGGTCTGGCCCTGGTGACTTGTCAATCTTAATGTTTGTCAAAATGTTCAGCACATCAGCTTCCTCAATCTATATCCATCCCAGCATGCTTACCTGCTCCTCAATGATTTCATTCACTACAAGGTCCTTTTCTTTAGTAACGACAGAAGCAAAAAACTCATTTAGGGGGTTCCCCTGCCTCCTCAGACTCTACACACAAGTTGCCTATGCTATCCCTGATCGGCCCTACTCTTTCTTTGATCATTGTCTTACTCCTCACATCCGTGTAAAATGTCTTTGGATTCTCCCTAATCCTTCCTGCCAAGCCGTTTTCCTGCCCTCTCCTGGCTCTCCTCAGGCCATTTTTGAGCTCCTTCCTCGCCTGCCTGTACTCCTCTAGAGCTGAGCAAGACCCTTCCTTCCTCCATCTTACGTAAGCTGCCTTCTTTCTTTCGAAAAGAAGCTCCTCCGCTCTCGTCATCCAAGGTTCCTTTATCTTGCCCCTTCTTGCCTGTCTCAGAGGAACACATTTGTGCATCACTCACAACAACTGTTCCTTTAACCGTCTCCACATGTTTATAGTGGCCTTTCCATGGAATAACTGCTCCCAGTCCATGGTTCCCAACTCATGTCTGATAGTATCATAGTTTCCGTTTCCCCAATTAAATATCCTCCCATTGTGCCAGCTTCTCTCCTTCTCCATGGCTATATAGAATGTGAGGCAGTTGTAGTCACTATCACCAAAATGCTCTCCCATCGCAAGATCTGACACCTGCCCTGGCTCATTGCCGAGCACCAAATACAAAATGGCCTCTCCACTCGTCGGCCGCTTCAAGGTGCTGAGTTACGAAACCCTCCTGAACACACCTTATTAAACCATCTGCTCGAAGGAGGTTTCCAAATCAATATTGGGAAAGTTAAAGTCACCCATTACAACAACCCTATTACATTCACTCTTTACCAAAATCTGCTGACCTATGCTTTCTTCAATCTCCCTGCTGCTGTTGGGGGGTCTGTAGTAAACCCCTAATGTGGTGACTGCTCCCTTACTGTTCCTAATTTCCACCCATACTGACTCAGAAGGCAGACCCTCCTCGACAATGGTAACTTCTGTAGCTGTGATACCCTCTCTGATTTCCTTTCTGAATTCATTGCATGTGGTGTCCCTCAAGGGTTGGCCAGCACGGTGGCTCAATGGTGGGCACTGCTGCCTCAAAGCATCAGGGACCCAGGTTCGATTCCAGCCTCGGGCGATTGTGGAGTTTGCACATTCTCCCAGTGTCTGCGTGGGTTTCCTCCGGGTGCTCCGGTTTCTTCCCACAGTCCAAAGATGTGCAGGTCAGGTGAAATGGCCATGCTAAAGTGCCTGTAGTGTTAGGTGCATTAATCAGTGGTAAACGTAGGGGAATGGGTCTGGATGGGTTCCTCTTCGGAGGGTCGGTGTGGACTTGTTGGGACGAAGGGACTGTTTCCACACTGTAGGGAATCTAAGGATCTATCCTTGGACCCTCCTTTTTCTCACCGACATACTGCCAGGAGGTGAAATTGTCAAAAAGCTACTGTGTTAGGTTTCACATGTAAACTGACACTGCCCAAGTCCCTCTACCCATCATCTGTCTTCATTACTCCACTGTTACTCAGTTATCAAACTGCTTACCAAGCTCCCACTACTCGATTAGCTGCAGTTTTCTCCAATGAAACATTGTAATGGTTAGAACCATTGCCATCAGTGGCTATTACAAATTCCTTTCCCTTACTGCTGAGCCCCTCCCTCCCACTGGGAAATATCTGAGGTACACTACATTCATCACAATATTGCTGTTATATCTGACCCCAAGGTGACCTTCTGATCAGACATCCACACAATCCCAAACACCAGGAATTCCATTCTGTTAAACGTTCCTTGTCTCCCCCTCACCCCATCTCCATTGCTACTGAAACCCCTGACCCGTGTCGGTGTTGCCTTAAACTTGACGAATCTGAAGCTGAACCCTTGATTCCGTGACTGACCAATAATCTGCTGCTTTCTGTGTTTCCTGCACAATTACCCCCTGGTCCATTTGTGGTGCAGATTTCTGCAGTTTCCACCATTTAAATAGCACTCTGTTCTTTTATTATCTCCTCCAAAATGACAAACTTCCCATTTTCCCAAATTATACTCCATCTGGCAACTTGTTGCCCCCTTCTCCTGTGCATCTCTCTCTCTTCACAATACTCTTAGACCTTTACACTTATGCCTTTTCTGACAGATATCCCCACCCCCCAATTCGTCTAACCGTTTACTGGGAATCCTGGGCAGTGGGAAGGGTGCAGTGTTGCTCTGTTTTCCGTGAGACTCTATGGGATGACTGGGAGGAGCTTGCTGTCCATTGGTCTGAATGGAGACAACTTGCCCATCGAGCTGCATGAGCCTTTCACCGCCCATGTCTTATTGATGAGGCACAGCGGCAACACGGAAGGAAAGAAAAGGAAGAAATCCTGCTCTCCACATCTCACTGACTCTTGGATCATTCTGTCCCAGCTATGAAAGATCTGCCCTGTTCAGTCACATGAAGTCCCAAGGTGGAAACTCCTAGAAACCCACATAGATTTCCCCCTGAACTAACTGCTGACCTCCACAAGGGGTAATGTGTCCAGTCATCCTGGGCCAGGAGGAGGGGATGGTGTGAGTTTCTAACCTGAACTGACAGTGATGGATTTTATAACTTGTATTCGCGGATACTACAGGTGGATATTCAGATGGTAATCTCAGTAACTGTAACGCCAAACCCTGACAGCATTACTCAATTCATCATTACATTACATCATTCATCACATTGTGCGTGAGTACTGTGTTCCAGCTCAATCCCATTTACTGCAGAAAAGTTCTCCTTTAAATCATCCCATTCTCTCAATAGTTCTCCCCACACCTTCAATGTGTCCTGTAATCCTTGTATAATGAGCTGATGAGTATAAGGTTTATTATAACGTGTAACGTTTGTAAACCGCTCTGCCACAGCTCCCCTCAATTTCCTTTGCTACAAGGAGAACAATCTCAGGTTCCCCAAACCCCTGATTCCCCAATGTCTGTTTGCTCTCTATAAGGTTGTGTTGGAACATTCCCCACTTGCCTGCATCAGTGCAGCTCCCAGCAATGTTAAAGAACGTGAACATCCTACAGGAAAAAGCACTGTGCCTGAGTGGTGTCCCATCCACCACCCTCAGCATTCCCTCTCTCCACCCCCGAGGTACAGTGTCATCACTGTGTAAGAGGCAAAGTCAGTAATGTCCTACCAGACCATAGGGCTGCTCTCTCATTAGGGAGAGATGACTGGTGGTGGTTTAACCTGAAGGTTACCCCCGCCCAGGCAAGGGGAGAGGTTGGGAAGGAGAGTCCACCTATTGTAGATCGATATTACCTACCCAATGTATCAGCAACAACTATATCATACCAATGAATAATGTAAAATAATATCCAAAACATGCTACTACAATCCCCCATTCCTTGAACCATCCTGCTAAATACCCTGTGCCCCCTCTCAGGGACCCTGCCATCCTTCCCAATGTGTGGGTGATCTGTGGTTAACACACACCCAGCTGCTCTGTGTTCCTGTGGGTGATGCCATCATCGAGCACCAGTTGCACTAAACCTCACTGTCTGAAAGGGTGGGAGACAAGGAATTCCCAACAGCATTTAAGACACATTTCGGTGCACACTGTGATACCAAGACAGATGGTGCCAATGGCTGTGTATTGGAAAATGGATCAGGATAGTTTGGTTATAGTATTCTTTACTGGCACAGACTCAATGGCCTACAGAGCCTTTTTCTGTGCTGTAAACCTCAACACACTTAATATAGGAATATGACAGGCCACCTTTGAAACCAGGTCAGAAAAAAATGATAGTAGAATAGATGACACATGATTGGTCAATGTGTTTGGGAAGAAAGTAAGATGGAGCGGTTTAGGAGGAAATTCTGGAGCTCGATGCAGGAATCTGAAAGAGCCGACATCAAGTGAGAAATAAAAATGGGATATCCTCAAGGTTGAAATCAAAGAAAGGCACATATAGCACAACTTTCAGAGACTGGAGGGGATTAGAGTTAGGGAGGTGTCTGAGGCTGGAGAGGAATTATTAGAGATAAGGAAGATGTTCGCTGAGCTGGAAATTTGTCTTGCAGACGTTTCGTCCCCTGTCTAGGTGACATCCTCAGTGCTTGGGAGCCTCCTGTGAAGCGCTTCTGTGATTTTTTCCTCCGGCATTTATAGTGGCCTGTCTCTGCCGCTTCCGGTTGTTATTTCCTGAACCACTATAAATGTCGAAGGAAACATCACCGAAGTGCTTCACAGGAGGCTCCCAAGCACTGACGATGTCACCTTAACAGGGGACAAAACATCTGCAACACAAATTCCCAGCTCGGCGAACAGAACCACAACAAAGAGCACCCGAGCTACAAATCTTCTCACAAACTTTGAAGTCAAGGAAGAGTTGTGAGGCTGGGCGAGGTGACAGAGATAGGGAGAGGTGTGAAGAGGGAGGAATGAAGAGATAGCAAGAATTAGAGTCGTAATGTTATGTAGCATGGAAACAGACCCTGTGATCCAATCAATCCATGTCAAACATAATTCCAAACTGAGGTAATCTCACCTGACTCCCCTTGGTCCACATGTATCCAAACATTTCCTATTAGGTACCTGTCCAAATGGGTTTCCCGTAGAGTCACTGTGGTGTGGAAACTGGCCATTTAGAGTCAGAGTCATTGAGATGTACAACATGGAAACAGACCCATGTTGTACATCTCAATGATCTCTAATCATTCCTCTCCAGCCTCAGACACCTCCCTAACTCTAATCCCCTCCAGTCTCTCAAAGCTGTGTTATATGTGCCTTTCTTTGATTCCAGCCTTGAGGATACCCCATTTTTATTTCTCACTTGATGACGGCTCTTTCAGATTCCTGCATCGAGCTCCAGAATTTCCTCCTAAACCGCTCTGTCTCACTTTCCTCCCAAACACATTGACCAATCATGTGTCATCTATTCTACTATCATTTTTTCTGACCTGGTTTCAAAGGTGGCCGGTCATATTCCTATATTAAGTGTCTCGAGGTTTACAAAACAGAAAAAGGCTCTGTGGGCCATTGAGTCTGTGCCAGTAAAGAAAACTATAACCAAACTATCCTGATCCACTTTCCAATACACTGTCATTCGTACCATCTGTCTTTGTATCACAAGTGTGCACCTAAATATGCCCTAAATGCTGTTGGGAATTCTGTGTCTCCCACCCTCACAGACAGTGAGGTTTAGTGCAACTGGTGATCGATGATAGCATCACCAACAGGAACATAGAGCAGCTGGGTCTGTGCAAACCAGAGATCGCCCATAGATTGGGAAGGATGGCAGGGTCCCTGAGAGGGGGCACAGGGGATTTACCAGGATGGTTCAAGGAATGGGGGATTGTGGCAGCATGTTTTGGATATTCTTTTACATTATTCATTGGTCTGATATAGTTGTTGCTGATACATTGGGTAGATAATATCGATCTACAATAGATGGACTCTCCTTCCCAACATCTCCCCTTGCCTGGGCTGGGGTAACCTTCAGGTTAAACCACCACCAGTCATCTCTCCCTAATGAGAGAGCAGCCCTATGGTCTGGTAGGACATTACTGACTTTGCTTCTACACAGTGATGACACTGTACCTCGAGGGTGGG
>NW_025205469.1:0-10546 GCF_004010195.1 Chiloscyllium plagiosum | reverse complement strand
ATCACTTCCCCAGCTTCCTGCAAACTTCTGGGGAAGAACTGGTAAGATTCCGGAAATGTATCTATTTTATACATTTTCAGATGTCCAGCCACTCCTCCTCTGTAATATGGATACTTTGCAAGAAATCACTATTTATTTCTCCAAGTTCTCTAACTTCTATGTTCTTCTCCACAGTAAGTACTGATACAAAATACTCAAATACCATTCATCTCTTACAATTCCACACATGGACAGCCTTGTTGATCTTCACAGGGCCCCATCCTTTACTTAGTTATTCTTTTGCCCTTAATGTACTTGTAGAATCTCTTTGGAGTCTCCTAATCTCCATTTGCCAAAGCGATCTCATGTTCCTTTTTGCCCTCCTGGTTTCCCTCTTGAATAGACTTGTACTCCTTGAGGGATTCACTCGATCCCATCTGTCTATACCTGACATATGTTTCTGTCTTTTTCTAGACCAGACCCTCAATTTCTCTCATAATCCACCATTCCCTGCACATACCAGCCTTGCCCTTCACACTAACAGGAACATACTGCCTCTGGATTCTTGTGGTCGTACTTTAGAAGGCCTCCCATTTTCTAACGATCCCTTTACCTCTGAATGTCCGATCGAAGACAATGTTTGAAAGTTCTTGTCTAATACTGTCAAAATGGGCCTTAATCCAATTGAGAACTTTGACTTTTAGATCAGGTCTGTCTTTTTCCATAACTATATTAAATCTAATAGCATTTTGATCACTGGGACCAAGGTGCTCCCCACTGATAACTCAGTCACCTGCCCTGCCTTATTTCCCAAGAGATGGTCACACTTTGCTCCTACTGCAGAAGGTACATCCACATACTGAATCAGAACATTTTCTTGTGCACATTTAACAAACTGCTCTCCATCCAAGCCCTTCACACTATGGCAGTCCTAGATATGTCTGGAAAGTTAAAATCCCCTACTATTACAATCCTATTGTTATTTAGGTATCTGTGAACTCCTCACAAATTTGCTTTTCAATTTCCTGCTGACTACTGGATGGGCCTATGGTACAATCGGAATAAAGTGATCAAGTATATTCAAGAGGGAAACCAGGAGCAACATTCCCTGCACATACCAGCCTTGCCCTTCACACTAACAGGAACATACTGCCTCTGGACTCTTGTGGTCGTACTTTAGAAGGCCTCCCATTTTCTAACGATCCCTTTACCTCTGAATGTCCGATCGAAGACAATGTTTGAAAGTTCTTGTCTAATACCGTCAAAATGGGCCTTAATCCAATTGAGAACTTTGAATTTTAGATCAGGTCTGTCCTTTTCTATAACTATATTAAATCTAATAGCATTTTGATCACTGGGCCCAAGGTGCTGCCCCACTGATAACTCAGTCACCTGCCCTGCCTTATTTCCCAAGAGATGGTCACACTTTTCTCTTTCTGCAGTAGGTACATCCACATACTGAATCAGAACATTATCTTGTACACGTTTAATAAATTGCTCTCCATCCAAGCCCTTAACACTATGCCTGCCCTAGTCTATGTTTGAAAAGTTAAAATCCCCTATTATTACAACCCTATTATTATTTAGGTATCTGTGATCTCCGCACAGATTAGCTTTTCAATTTCCTGCTGACTACTGGATGGGCCTATGGTACAATCTGTATAAAGTGATCATCCCTTTCCTTTTCTCAATTCCACCCATAACTTCACTGGACGTACTCCCAGGAACATCCGCCCGGAGTACAGCTGTGTTTGTCTCGAACCTTGCCCAGGTGTAGAGGTGGCATGAAGCAGCTGGGTCACGCTGCCCGGTAACAAAGGGATTTTTACTGGGTGGCAGTTCCTGAACAGCAATGTCTGTCTGTTGGCAAGGAACACTGAGCAATGTGGCTTGTCATTCCCACAATTTAAACCATAATTGCAGTTTGATCAGGGTTAAGATTAGGGTTAGGTTTAGGGTTAGGGTTTGGACACCAATCAATGGAGTTGATCCATTAGGTGAGTTGAGGTTAATTCCCAGGATGGCAAAATTACAACAGCAGAAAGTACTCTCCTGGAATAAGGGGCTGGAGAGGTTGTTCAACTCTGGGCTCAATGGTGAGGAGCTAATATTGATAACCTTTGACATTGGAGGCTTGAAGAATTCAATGAGGAAGGTAACTCTCATGTTTGAGGGACCTGGGAGTTTGATCCTGGCTGCCATCATCCAAGGGTTCCAGTGTTTTGAGGAAATGGCTCTCTCCAAGCTCAACTCCAGTTAGAATGACTCTCAGTCTCCTTGTTGCGTCCTCCACAGAATACATATTGCTGGGTAGTTCCAGCTACTGGAGGGGGAGCAGGTATATGGCCCTCAGTAGAGTGCTTCAGGCAATCTCAGTGCTGAGCCCCAGGCTTTCAAACCCTAACCCGAAACCTATCCCTAACTCTAACCCAAACCCTAACCCTGAACCTATCCCTAACTCTAACCCAAACCCTAACCCTAATACTAACCTCATTTTCCGGTTTTGGTGAAGATCTGTCTCTCAGGTTGTGTTCGTGTTGGTGTTCGGTTCACTGAGCCGGTTTGAATTTTTGCAAACACTTCGTCCCCCTTCTGGGTGACATCATCAGTGCGGGGCAGCCTCTGGATCAAGTATTGTTGTTGTGACCTCCCCAGAATTTATACGGTTTTCGTCAGTCATGGCGTGTGTTTCTATTTTTGGCTTTGTACTGTAATGGTCTGTAGATGGGGGCCTATCTCAATATGTTTGTTTCTGGCTCCAGTGGATAAACTCCAGGCCTCCAGGCATTCCCGAGATTGGCTTTGTTTTGCCTGTCCCAGTGTTGTAACATTGTCCCAGTTGAATACATGTCCTTCATTGTCAGTGTGCATTAACATGAGGGAGAGCTGGTCATGCCGTTTTTGTTGTAAGCTGAAGCTCATGTATTCTAGTGACGAGTCTCCTGCTCGTTTGTCCTGTTCAATGTTTCTCACAGTTGCTGAGTGGTATTTTGCGTATTACATTGGTCCTGCATGTAGTTGGTATGGGGGCTTCTGTCTTGGATAGCAGCTGGCAAAGTGTGGCTGTTTGTGTGCTGTCACTTTTCCCAGAGAACATAGACATCTTGTAGTTGGTTCTGAGACATTTCTAATATAGGGCAAGTTGGTCAGTGTGCTGGGGTGCACAGTGTCTCCTTCGTGTTGCTAGGCATCGACAGATGAACCTGTTAGGGTACCTATTAATGGTAAGATTTTGTATAGCTGTTCCTCTTACTTTTTGCCCAGTTCTAGGGTGTTGCAAAGTGTTATATCTTGGTAAAATGATAATGATAAGGAAGGACAGGAATAACGTGATTCTACCAACAAACAAAGGTTGCCTGGCCGTAGTAATGAATAAATCAGACGACATCGCAAAAGCTCAAAAACTGCTTGCAGATATCAACAGTTACCAACAGAGGGAGTCAGACTTCATACCACAATTAGAGAATACGATTGCCTACATGCTAAAGAAACTGGAAAAAGCAGGACAGGGAATAAGAATGGATTTCCAAAAATTGAAGCCTGAAGGTTTAATCACCCCATGCTTTTACAGACTCCCCAAAGTGCACAAGCCTGACATCCTCCTCAGACCCAAAGTCTCCATGCTGGGCACACCAACACACAGGTTAGCCAATGAGCTGCACCGCAGACTGAAACACCTCATCGCAGGTTCAACACACTCCATCCACTCAGCACTGTAATTCCTCATCAACATCAGAGATACAAAAATCAAAGAGAATGAACTGATGGTCTCATTCGATGTGACAGCGCTGTTCACCTTTATTAACATAACACTGGAATAGGAAACACCGGCCACACTTCTGTCCATTAAACAGAGCTATGTCAAGACTCTGTTTAACCAAGGCTATAACACCATTGCAATCCCCAGAACTCTGCAAAGAGCCAGAGGAACACCTATACAAAGTCTTTGTTAATAATGAGTACCCTAACAGCTTCATTTGCCATTGCCTGGCATGTAAACAACACCAAGAAAACACTGTGCATTCCAACACACTGACCACTCTATTCGAGATTAGACACATCTCAAAACTGACTACAAGACTCCTACTTCCTTTGGGAAAAGTGACTGGACACAAACCAACAGACACACTTTTCCAGCTACTATCCAAGACAAAAGATCCCAAACCCACTCCATGCAGGACCAATTGGTCGAAGCAGCTCTGTTAGGGTAGCCTTGAGGAGTTCGTTGAGTGTATCCATGATAGTTTTCTTGAACAGTATGTAATGGAACCGATGACAGAGCAAGCTAGCCTAGATCTGGTCCTGTGTAATGAGATAGGAATAATTAATGACCACATAGTTAGAGATCCTCTTGGAAGAAGTGATCACAGTATGGTTGAATTTCAAATACAGAAGGAGAGTATGAAGATACCAGGGTCCTGGGCTTGAACAAGGGAGACTACAATAGAATGAGGGAGGACATGGCTAAAGTAGACTGGAAACAAAGATTTTATGGTGGGACAATTGGCGAGCAGTGGAGGACTTTCAGAGCAATTTTTCAAAGTGCTGAGCAAAAGTATATTGCAGTGAAAAGGAAGGACTGTAAGAAAAGGGGTAATCTGCTATGGGTGTCTAAGGAAACAAGGGAGGCTATTAAATTGAAAGAGAAGGCCTTACAAAGTGGCCGAAAACAGCATGAAACCCGAAGGTTGGGAAAACTTTAAAGGTCAACAGAAAACCACAAAAAGAAATGTAAAGAAAAGTAAGATAAAACATGAGAAGCACAGAATATAAAGACAGATAGCAAAAGTTTCTATTAATATTTAAACTGATTAGGAATGGCTAAAGTAAACGTTGGTCCTTTCAAGGATGAGAAGGGGAATTTAGTTATGGGATATGATGAAATGGCCAAGGCATTGAACAGGTAATTTGTATCAGTCTTCACAGTGGAGGACTCTAATAACATGCCAGTCATTGACAAAGAGAGAAAGGTGGGTAAGGACCTGGAAACAATCATTATTATGGAAGAGGTCGTGTTGGGCAGGGTAATGGAGCAAAGGATTGCTAAGTCTCCTGGCCCTGATGGCATGCATCTCAGGGTACTAAAAAGATGTCAGGAGAAATAGCAGGCGCATTGGTGATAATGTTCCAAAATTCACTGGACTCTGGGGCATTCCCAGCAGATTGGAAAACAGCAAATGTGACACCACAGTTTAAACAAGGGAGGCAGACAAAAGATGGGGAATTATATACCGATTAGCTTAACCTCTGTCATGGGGAAGATACTTGAGTCTATTATCAAGGAAGACATAGCAAGGAATCTCAATAGAAATTGTCCCATTGGGCAGGCGCAGCATGGGTTCATGAAGGGCAGGTCATGCTTGACAAATCTTTTGGAATTCTATGAAGACAGTACGAGCAAGGAGGACAACGGGCACCCAGTAGATGTGGTGTACCTAGATTTCCAAAAGGCTTTTGACAAGGTGCCACATAAGAGGCTGCTGCATAAGGTAAGGATGCATGGTATTAAGGGTAAAGCATTAGCATGGATAGAGGATTGGTTGACTAACAGGAAGCAAAGAGTGGGGATAAATGAATGTTATTCTGGCTGGCAATCAGTGACTAGTGGTGTGCCTCAGGGATCAGTGTTGGTATTGCAATTATTTACAGTTTATATAGATGATTTAGAGTTGGTGACCACGTGCATGGTGTCAAAGTTTGCAGGGATATTAAGATGAATGACAGGGCATAGTGTGCAGAGGATTGTGAAACTTTGCAGCGGAAAATAGATACATTGAGGGAGTGGGTAAAGGTCAGGCAGATGGAATACAATGTTAGTAAATGTGAAGTCATCTATTTTGGCAAGGGTAATGGCAAAAAGGATTGTTACTTGAATGGAAAAAGTTGCAGCATGCTGCTATGCAGAGGGACCTCGGTGTCCTTGTGTGTGAATCACAGAAGGTTGGTCTGCAGGTACAACAAGTAATTAGGTAGGCAAATGGAATTTTGTCTTTCATTGCTAAAGGGACTGAGTTTAAAAACAGGGAGGTTATGTTACAGCTGTACAAGGTGTTGGTGAGGCCACACTTGGAGTACTGCGTGCAGATTTGGTCTCCTTACTTGAGTAAGGATGTACTGGCACTGGAGGGGGTGCAGAGGAGGTTCACTAGGCTGGTTCTGGAGTTGACGGGGTTGGCTTATGAGGAGAGACTGAGTAGACTGGGATTATAATCATTGGAATTCAGAAGATTGAGGGGGGAATCTTATAGAAACATATAAAAATATGAAGGGAATAGATAAGATAGAAGTAGAGAGGATGTTCCAATGGCGGGTGAAACTAGGACAAGAGGGTATAGCCTCAGGATGAGAGGGAACAGATTTCAGACTGAATTGAGAAAGAACTTCTTCACCCAGAGGGTTGTGAATCGATGGAATTCCTTGCCCAGGGAAGTAGTTGATGTTACTTCAGTAAAGCTTCAGGTTTTAAAGCTAAGGTAGGTTTATTTTTGAACAATAAAGGAATTAAGGGACACAGTAAGAGTGCGGGTAAGTGGATCTGACTCCACGAAATGATCAGCCATGATCTTATTGGATGGTGGAGCAGGCTCAACGGTCTGGATGGCCTACCCCTGCTCCTAGTGCTTGTGAATGTGATATACAACACACCATGCAGCAACTGTGAGATATGGGCAGGAAACTCACCACCAGAATACATGAACATCAGCTTACAACAAAAATGGCAACACCAGCTCTCCCTCATCTCAATACACACTGACAATGAAGGACATGTATTCAACTTGGACAATGTTACGAGACTGGGACAGGCAAAACAAAGGCAAGCTCAGAAATGCCTGGAGGCCTGGTGTTCATCCACTGGTGCCAGAAACAAATGTGTTGAGATAGACCCCATTTACAGACCATTACAGCACAAAGCCAGAAACAGAAACACACACCATGACTGACAGAACGGTATAAATTCTGAGCAGATCATAACAACAGCGTTTCATCTGGAGCTGCACAGCACTGAAGATGTCACAGAGTAAGGGGACAAAACAATTGCAAAAATAATCATCGGCTCAGTAAACTGACCAATAAACTAACCTCAATGCTGAACTCCAGTTTCCTAAACCTAACCCTTACACTAACCTCAGTGCTGAACTCGAGTCTCGTAAACCTAACCCTTACACTAACCCCAATGCTGAACTCGAGTCTCATAAACATAACCCTTACATTAAACTCAATGTTGAACTCGAGTTTCCTAAACCTAACCCTTAAACTAACCTCAATGCAGATCCCCAAACTTCTAACCATAGCACTAACCTTAAATCTTACCCGAACCCTAATCCATAACACTAACTCAAACCCTAAACCTGACTCTCATGCTAATCTAAGCCTAACACAAACACCAAACCTCACACTAACCTGAACATTAACCCTAGATCTTACCTTAACCCTAATCCTAACTATAGCACTAGCTCTAAACCCAAACCTAACTCTAACCCTAACCTTCACCCCTACACTGAGACCAAACCTCACTATAACTCTAACCCTAACCTTAACCCTAACACTGATCTAACATTAACCATCATCCTCACTCTAACCCTAACCCTAATACCTAACACTCACCCTACCCCTCACCCTAACTTAATCAGAAGCTGTGCCCATTGACTGTGATCTAGTAGATGTGAGACACACTTAAGAAGTATCCAGAGATATCAGGGCAGCGGAGACTGGCACAAGCAGTGGAAGACCCCATCTGGGGACCAACTGCAAGCAAGATTTGGGGCATGGATGGAGTGGAGAAAGAGCAGTTGGTTCTCCTTTGATTAACGGTCAGTCACGAGGGGACAAGGTTCAAGGTGAGGGGCAGGAGGTTCAGGAGGGATGTGAGGGAAAACCTTGTTAACTCGAGGGTGGTGACTGTCTGAATGTGCTGCCTGGTGGGTGTTGTTGATGCAAATTACCTCATAGCATTTAAAAAGTACCTGGGTGAGCACTTGGCACATCGTAACATTCAAGGCCATGGGCCAAATGTTGGTAAATGGGATTAGATCGAAGGTCAGATGTTTTTCACGAGTCGGTGCAGACAAAATGGAATGAAATCTTCTGAAGGCCTCCATTAAACTATGGTTCTATAAGAATTCAGTACATCCTGCTAAAGATTTAACATCTCACTTAACAACAGTACACACTCCTTTGGCACAGCACTTGATTGTTCAACTCGATGTTGTGTTGGGTTCTGGGCTAAGACTCTGAACCTTTTCACTGAGCAGCAAGAGTCCGTCCTCTCAACCAAGGCTGACACTAACCTCTGGCTGGCTGAATTGAAACAATTTGAGGGAAGGTTCAGACTATCGGTCAGAAGCAACAACAGTCTGAAAGACAGTGCCAGAGGTTTCAATTTCCTCAGTTCTCTGCAGAAAATGCTAAAGAAATCATTCTGCAGGATATTCACAGGCATAACCACCAAATGCATTGGAAACTACAGAAAAGGAAAGACCCCAACCGGTCATCCACAAACGTATCGCAGACCATCATCAAATTTAAAACCTAAATGTTTGGGCAATCAAGAAGATTAACATGATGGCATAATGGGCAGGGAGTAGATGTATGATTGACTATACTTGTTTGCTTATTGAAGTGTAATTAATTTCAATCATGATGTAACTGAATTATCTGACTGGAAATGTCCCTCCTGTATAAATATGAGACTCTTCTGAATGGATCATGTAACTGAGTGGAGCTGTGGCCCAAAAGCAACATCAGATTAACTAAAACATGCGTGAATCAACAGTCCTTCATCAAATCGAAGACATTTTCTACACCTTTCTTGCAGTTGTCGGTGTTCCCGGTAAGTGACTTAACTATTAAATGGAATCAAACTGTGTCTACCTGTGTCTCAGAAACATTGAACCATTTGACCGTATCACCTTGCCCCTGACTGATTGTCAAGTTACCTGCTCTGTTTTGATCTCTGCTCCTTTTGTCAGTGTCTCTGTTAGTTCTGGTTGAACAGGTGGATGAGAAAATTAACAATGCAATCAGGCTCAATCTTGTTGGAGGAACATGTCTCATGAAAGTAGATTATCCTCCTCTACCCTTCAGCTCCAACGCAATTTGCACTGCAACTTGCGAACTGTTGGTCCACAGGGACCTTTAGGGATCAATATCGCATCTCTTAACCAATGAACATTAAGGATTCATGGAGAAGGACAAAAGAATGTAGGGATGGGAGTTGTTGAATTAATATCAAATGAGTATCAAGTTAGCTGTAGAAATACCTGTCAGATTATTCCATGTCATAATACCTGCACCCTGTTTCTTACACAGCAAGTAAGAAGCAATGCTGTATCAGGTAAACATTCTCTGTAAGAAGCAAACTTACATGAGTGAAATTTCACCCCCAGTGTTCTGAGGAAGGGAATTCCAGGATCTTAACGCAGCAGCTGACACTAAGTGTAGAATTGAAACTATTTGAGGAAGGTTTCAGACTATCAGTCATAAGCAACACCTGTCTGAAAGACAGTGCCAGAGGTTTCAATTTCCTCAGTTCTCTACAGAAAATGCTAAAGGAATCATTCTGCACGATATTCACATTCTGCAGGATAGAATGGTGCAGCAGAAACCCTGCTCTCTGCAATCACCAAACTGAGTAGCCACATTGTGGGGGTAAGTATCCACTGGACTCACCCACTCACAAATCACTGTGGACTTTGATCAAGTTCTCAATAATAAAGGGTACATTCTGAAGCAAAGGCAATCTCATTCTGAATCAGTATGGTGGTTTGTTTTTAATGACTATACCTTAATGTCTGGTCTGTGATGAACTCAATTCTGTAGATGGTCAGTTGGACCTAGATCTTGGCTTATATTAGTATCCTGCCCATTTGAATGTTGCTTTGTTCTTTTCCAATTAAAAGAGAGATCTATCTTGCTTGCCGGCAAGCTTGAAACTTTCTGTTCCTCTCCTCTCAGTTTAGTGAAAACCTGCCATTCACAATCAGCCCGAACCCTGTTCCTGATCTGTAACTGTTTGCAAAGGAACCTGGTCCTATCATGCCTTGCAAAGGTATTAAATTCCAGCTTCTTCATAAAACAATATGTCAATGTGTAAGCAGGAAGGAACTACACAATTCCACTTTTCCTTTATTATAACAATAGATGTTTCCTCCTCTGCAGCAAAACAATCCAACTTCCATTTTTTCCAGTTCATATTTCCAAACAAAATTGTGGTAGACCTGATCCCATGTCCTGGCATGAAAGGAATGAATGTCCAATGGGGTGGGTGAGACCATGAGTTGGCACAGAGGATGAGAAGGTACAAATGAGATGAGTGAAGGTGCATGGGTTGGTATGAAGAATATGAGGAACCAAGGTAATGGGTGGGGAACATGAGTTTTAATGGGACTAATCTAGACTGTACTTCATGACACCACTGGAGGGAATGAGATTCATTCCTGATGAAAGGCTAACGCCCGAAACATCGATTCTCCTGCTCCTCAGATGCTGCCTGACCAACTGTGCATTTTCAACACTATATTTTCGATACTGGAGGGAATGGTCATAGAGTCATAGAGATGTACAGCAT
>NW_025205468.1:0-10545 GCF_004010195.1 Chiloscyllium plagiosum | reverse complement strand
ACAGACCCACACAAAGCACCATCTGTTTTCCCTCACAATAGTGCTCCAGGCTAACTTAATACATATGGTTTACATTTCTTTATAATTTAATCAAAAGACATTTCAATAAACAAATAATCAAGAAAAATAACATACTCTATTCACTGCTAAAGTCATGCAGCACGGTTATTCGTTAAAAACTATGCATTTATCTGTCCTGTACTGTGAGCTCCCTCACATAGGTTCCTCCAAGGGCAGTTGTGAGTTTCGCTGTTTGTTAATATTTTGTAGACTCATTCCAATGCTCAGAGATACAAACAGCAAAGGCAATAACTATGCGGATTCACTGTTGTGTTAGTTAGCAGTGTAGTTTTTTTTCTCTCTCTCTCTCTCTCCTGACCATGTGCTTGATGCCTTTTCTGTCTTTCTTCTTTCTAAAAGTGTAAGTTCCAAAACAATGCAATAGCATATAAAACAGTAATTGCTCCTCCTGGAATTTGTAGAAATTACCTTCTTAAACAAGGGGACAATGTTAGCAATTTCCCAGACCTCTGGAACTTCACATTGTTCAAATATGCTGCAAAGATATCTGTTAAGGCCCCAGCTATTTCCTTCCTCGCTTCCCACAGTAACCTGTGATAGATCCCAACCAGACCTGCAGACTTGTCCACTTAATGCAGTTTAAAATACCCAATACTTCCTCCCTACTTATGACTTGACCTCGAGTAATCAAGCATCTATCCCAAACCTCACCATCCATCATGTCCCTCTCCTCAGTGAAAATTAATCATTAAGAATCTCATCCATTTTCTCTGACTCCACGCATAACTGCCATAATTTGTCCTTGAGTGGGCCAACCCTTTCTCTCGTTACCCTCTTGCTTCTTATATACAAATCAAAGGCTTTTTGGGATGTTTCTTAACTTAGTTTGCTAAAGGTATTCCATGACCCCTTTTAGCCCTCTTAATTCATCATTTCAGATTGGTCCTACATCCCCAATATTCTTCCAAAGCTTCATCTGTGTTCTGTCATCTAGGCCTTATGTATGCTTCCTTTTTCCTCTTAGCTCGTCTAACAATTTCATTTGCCACCCATGGTTCCCTAATCTTGTCATTTCTATCCCTCATTTTCATACAAACATGAGTGTCCTGCACTCTAACCAACCTCTCTTGAAAAGCCTCCCACATATCAAATGTGGATTTACCCTAAAACAGCTGCTCCCAATCCACATTCTCCAGCTCCTGCCGAATTGTGCTGTAGTTGGCCTTTCCCCAGTTTAGCACTCTTCTTTTATGACCATTCTCACCTTTGCCAATGAGTATTCCTAAACATGCAGAATTGTGATCACCATTCCCAAAGTAATCCCCAACCGAAATTTGAACCACCTGGCCGGGCACATTCCCCAGCACCAGTATGACCCCTTCCTGAGTTGGACTATTTAAATACATCTCTACAAAACTCTCCTGGAGGCTACTTACACATTCTTCTCCATATAAATCTCTACCACCCAGTAAATACCAGCCAATGTTGGCAAAATTAAAATCCTCCCATCACCACCACCCTGTTGCTCCTATATCTTTCTATAATCTGATGACGGGCTTATGCCTGAAATGATGTTTCTCCGGCACCTTGATGCTCCCAAACCTACTGTGCTTTGCCAGCACCACACTTTCGACTCTAATCTCCATCATCTGGAGTCCTCACTTTCTCCTACATATTTGTACCTCTAACTCATGCTCATTATTGGACGGCCTGTAGTACATTGTTACTGCACCCTTCCTATTTCTGAGCTCCTCCAATATTGCCTTACTGCTCGAATCCCCCAGAGTGCCCTCCTTCAGCACAGCTGTGATATCCTCTCTGACCAATAATGCAACACCTTCACCCTTTTTACCTCCCTTTCTATCCACTGAAGCATCGATATCTTGGGGTATTTAGTTGCCAATCATGCCTTTCCCTCAACCAAATCTCTGGAATAGCAATAACATCATACTCCCAGGTACTAATCCAAGCCCTAAGTTCATCTGCCTTATCTACTACATTTCTCATATTAAAACAAAAATGCCTCAGAACACCTGCGTCCCTTTGAATTACATCATCTGCTCTGTACCTACTCTTCCCCTTAGTCATGCTGACTTCATTATCTAGGCTTACAGGCTTTAGTTACTACTTCTTTACTGTCCACTGCCCAAATATATCAGTTCACTCACCTTCCCAGGGTGTCATTCAACCAATCTCACTCAGCTCCTTGCTCTCACCACTCCTGCTGCAGCTGGAAGATGGAAGCCGCTGATTCCATGAGGTAAGTTATTTAAATGGGTGATTTACCTTCCGGCAGCTCCCTGATCCTGACTCTCACTGCTCGCGTTGCTGCTTCAAAATGCAAAATTTCCTATTTTCATAATGTTGCCCATTATCTTCAAAGCATAAGTTAGAAATATGAAGGAACTACTGAGCTTGCCTGGATGGGTGCAACTCCAACAACTCTCAAGAAGATCAGCACAATCCAGAACAAAGCAGGCTGACACCCCATAATGTTGCCCATTATCTTCAAAGCATAAGTTAGAAATATGAAGGAACTACTGAGCTTGCCTGGATGGGTGCAACTCCAACAACTCTCAAGAAGATCAGCACAATCCAGAGCAAAGCAGGCTGACACCCTATCTAATACTTTCAATATTCATTCCATCCAGCACCACCAATGCACAGTGGCATTTGTGAGTACCTTGAACAATATGCATTGGACTAATGTACGAAGGATCCATTGACAACACCTTTCACTCAAGCGATCTCTACAACCGAGAGCAAAAATGGCATCTGATGCATGGGAACACCTTGGTATGAAAGTTCTCCTCTGGATCTCACACTGGCATAGAAATATATTGCTGTTCCTTCATTGTTGATAGGTCAATATTCCGGAGTTTCCCACCTAAAAGTACTGTTGCCGCCCCTACACTCCAAGTGCAGCAGTTGTTTACGAATGCAACTCACGAACCATGTCCTCCAAGGCAATTTGCGACAAACAATAATTTCAGGTCTAGACAGTGATGTCCCTATCCTCTGAATGAATAAAAATAAATCCAAAACCAAAATTCAACTCGCTTGTCATCCTTCCACAGTCTTGAGTACACATACACGGTTGCAAATTCGCAGCACAAAGACACCAATTGTTTGCTCAGTATCACACTAACACATCATCCTATATGGGCACCTGCCATCTGGAAACCCAGAAGATAGACAAAGCACAGACTTATACTTCTTCCATAGCTTGTAGGTGTGAGATGGACTCAAATACAAAATGATATAATTTGATACAAATAATATAGTTTATGCATTCTCCATGTCAAATGGATAATTAAATTGTTTTCCATATGGATAAATAATCAAATAATCAACGCGACAACAAGGCCACTAAATGTTCAAATTCAAATCTTTAATAATGGAATTGAAAAACTTGAAAGTTATATTAAATATTCGTGGAGACTGATTCTGAATTGTATTACGTGGATGACCTGGCATTGTTCTGGTCACAAATCACATCAACAACAGATAAGGCAGAGTGGATGCTAAAGTATTCTGCTGTCATGCCTTCAGAAATATATGATTATACCTATGGAGGAAAAATGTAAAAAGGTCTCTTTTCTCCAGGGTAATAACCTAGTAGGTGCTATTGTGTTTTAGATATGATTGGTAGAAAGTTCTGTTGCAAATATTAATTTGATTGAGAGTCAGGAGCCATAAATATAAAGTAAATCCTCAAATACCCAATTCCACAAGGAGGAAAAGATATAAACTAGAATATCATCAGAATGTTGAACTTGCTAGCATAATTATAACACAATTTAAATGTAATGGTTATATGTGGGGGAACTTAAATGAGCAAATGACGAAGATAGAATTAGAACAATCAGATTAGGGATTTAAGTTCAGAACCGTGAGACCAGATTGGTATTGAATGTCATATATTTGCTGGACACAGTGAGCATTATAAGGACAATGTAAATACTTGGAAAATGTCTGAAAATACTCATTAACAGACACAGTTTATATGAAGTATAATTAATGTTTCAGAAGATAATCTATTAGTAGTTTTTGATGGTCAAAATACAGGACAAAGACCAAGCAAAAGTGAAAATATTAAATCATAAGAGGTCTGATCTCAACAGGATGAAAATTGAATTGTCAAGATAAACATTGATCAAAGAATGATCCAGAAAATCTACTAAAATAATCCACTGCCGGTACAGAGATGTTGAAACAGTCAAAGCACATCATGCAAGTAGGAAGGACAGGACAGCAAAAAAAGCACAGAACTCTGTGGTTAACAACAGTTAGCTGAAATAAAATTTAGGATGGCACACAGCATGGAAACAGGCCCTTCAGCTCAACAAGTATGCACTGAACTTCTGAAGAGTATCCCAGCCAAACCCATTATCCTACTATTACTCTACATTTACCCCTAACTATCACATTTCTGAATACAATGGACAATTTAACATTGCAAATTTACCTAACCTGTACATCTTTAGATTGTGGGAGCAAACCTATGCAGACACAGGGAGGATGTGCAAACTCCACACAGACAGTCGCCCGAGGCTGGAATCAAACCCTGGTCCAGGTGGCTGTGAGTCAGCAGTGCTAACTGTTAAACCACCATGTGTGGCATATGACAGATGTTGGGTTAATATTACAAATAAGAAGCAGATTGATTCAAAGAGAAGGGGTAGACGGAAACATGACAAGTGATGAAGATCTATAAGAGGAGATTGATAGCTGATGTCAAAGGGAGCCGAATAGTTTTCTGTAGATACAGGGGTAAAGAGACATGAAACGGCAGATATACTGAAAGGACAAAATTGGCTTTACACATGAAGGCACAGAATGTGGCTGAGTTACTAAATGAAACATTTGTGTCTGACTTTACTAAGAAAGAAGTTGTTTCTACCAAGGTGAAGGAAGGAGGAGGAAACAATCGTAATATCAAATGGGTGATAAAAGGAATGACAAAAATGACATATTAAAAACAGTGGCTGTACTTGAAGTAGATATGTCACCAGAATTGGAATGGAATGTGTTCAAAAATACTGAGAAATCTAGGAGATAAATTTCATGAGGAACAGATGGGTATTAGCAAATTGAAATTCAACACAAAAGTATTGCATGGTTTTTTTTAGAAGCATCCGTATTACATTAAGTAGAGCAACAGCAATATTTAAAACTAACACTATGGGCAATTCACCATGGCCATTTCAGGAGCACCAATGCGTAGGAATATATTGGTTAACGTGGACATTGGAAGTTAAAAAATCTATTTTTGAATCATATGGAATCCTGGGATTTAAGAACAGACACATGGAATGCAACAGCCTTGAAGGTATCAAGTAAATTATAAACTGTCTTGGTGTTTAGTAAAATCTTTTATGAGGAAGCAAGTGGATGTTTTCAAAGATGATGTAAAAAGGTCTAGCAGGACTGGGTCCACATACAAGGGACTTTAGGTACAAATATTTGTAAAGCCTTTCTTTCCTTTTTAATTTCAACTTAGGGAAACTTGGCAAGAAATGTAATAAATGTGTCCAAAATCATGAGAGACCTACAGTGGAATAAGTGGTAGTATGCACATTGAGAGAAGGGTCCAGCGCCAAAAGACATCAATTAAAGGACACTGACAGACAACCAAGTCTCTACAAAAATGCCAAATATAAATGCTTCGATCCAAATTGAGAGCAAGTTATATAACTACCCATTTCTGACCAAAATGTAAGCATGATAGCATTCTTATTAATATTTTATTGATAGTGATATAACCTGCAGTGTTGAGCAACATTAGCAGCACTTAGAGTAGCAATAATGCTTAATAAAAGTGTTGCCTATAAATATTAACTAAATACAATTACTTACCAGGGATTCCAATTGTTGCAAGAATTGGGTAGTAAATCATTTCTATCTGTATGATTACTGGCTGTTCCATATTCAGAGAGAAATGACTCTGCATGCTAATGTAATGGACAAGCAAAGCTATCCTTCCATTTTCAAAACTGATCTCGTTTATACAGTAGAGGAACTTCAAGAAACCATAAGAGTATTGCACAACTGACATTAATCACAGTCCTTGGAACAAACAGATTAACCCAAGCCTTCTCTACTCCTGCCGACTCGGAAGTAGAATCAACCAGCTCAACATTTTACTTTCAGAAAGAAGAATCCTGGATATTGCTGTGATCATACTTCAACATAAGTCATGTTGATACCGATTTTAAGGCAATAATGATACTGATGCTTGATTCGGAAGACATTGCTAAGGAGCATTATAGAAGACAATTGATGCAATTAAAGTAATAAATTGCTAGCGGCAATGTGTGATGGGCAATTTGTAATATAATATATATCTATTTTACTTATATTTTGTAAAGCATGGTTTTCAGGACTTGCATGGACACCCAGGCAATTCTCAGGCAACCACCGAACAGGCACTTTAAACTGTAGACTGCAACATGGATAAACAGAGATGTTGGGTTTCAACATCAGAAGATGTAATGAGATGATAAGAGCGTGGACAGAGGATAGTCAATATGGTGAAGAGTGTGAAGAGATGCCAGTTAAGTCTAATAGAGTTGATGACAATGATTCAATATGGAACAGGAGAGGACAGTGTGAAAGAAATTTGCTATCAGCTGTTATCTGTTACAGGACAATTTTCCATGCCTTGGATCAAGGGTAAGCTTCCCGGAAGCTGACCTGTCTTAGAAATCATGATTCGGAGATGCCGGTGTTGGACTGGGGTGTACAAAGTTAAAAATCACACAACACCAGGTTATAGTCCAACAGGTTTAATTGGAAGCTCACTCGTTTTCAGAGCGACGCTCCTTCATCAGGTGATTGTCAATCGCTCCGAAAGCTAGTGTGCTTCCAATTAAACCTGTTGGACTATCACCTGGTGTTGTGTGATTTTTAACTCTGTCTTAGAAAGGTATCTCCAAGACTGAAGGCAATGGGACCTAGAGAGGATGACTTATTTTTTAATGAAGACTAACAACATTTTGGATAACATCAATGCAATAGGAGCATTTTCATTAATATTCACAGAACTTCAACATACTTGATATCATTTTTTCACCCCCACTTAGAACAGAGATGACATTATCTCAGGACACCAACACAGATGTGGCAATTCGCCTCAGAATCCCTAGATTATGTTAGAAGTGAAATGCATATAACAGCATAAAAACAGAACAGACCATTTCGGAGATCAAACCTGTCGTGCACCATCAGAGTTCACTGAGGAACTATCTCTTTGCCACTTATTCCTGCTTTTGCCCCATATTCTAAATTTCTGTCAAATAGAAAACACTTTAATTCACAGATCTAACGTTTACAATTGTCTGAACATCGCGTCATTTGCAGAAGATATTTGCAAACTTCTAACACTGTTCTGTGTAGATGTGTTCACTAATTTCACTCTTAAAAAGTCTGCCTTTAACTCTTACTTACGTGATCATTGGTCCTCAACTCCCCTACCAGTGAAAATGCTTCCTGCCTAGCTACCTATGCTTTTTATTGTGAAAATGTTGATCAAATTATCTGCTAACTCGTAAATTCAAGTGTATACAAGCTCAAACATGTATATTCTCTACTTACTATTCAACCCTGGGAATTGAGGTATCATTCTTATTTCCCTTTTTTGCATCCCATTCTTGGCAAGTTGTCTTTCCTAACGTGTAGTCCCCAAAATTGCTCACAGTACTCAACTATGACATTGACTCTGACCTCTAGTTTACCAACCTTACGGTAAAGTCACAAAAGAAAAACAGTAAAACATTTACTCAGTGTGTCATTTCCATTTTGGTTGATCTGTAACTTTACTCCAGATTTTTATAACAAAAAACACGAAATACCTGGCTTTCTATTCATAATTAAATTTAGATTATGATTTATGGATGGATTTTCCATGCGAACATTGTTTCTTAATATTGCTCCTGAATAGCTCAATTCTTCACAGCCCATATTTCCTCTTCAGTGGCTCTGCACCAACCCCAAAGTTATTTTCCTCTATCAAACACATTAGTAGTTGAAAACAAAAATTGCTGGAGATCACAGTGGGTCAGGTAGCATCCATAGGCAAACAGAAAGATAACGTTTCAAGTCAGGATGACTCTTCATCAGAGCTGAAGTGAAATGCGGAGAGACAGCATTTATGCTATAGTTCTGGTGTGGGTGCGAGTGAGGTGGGTGTGGTGGTACTGGGCGTAGGGTGCTGGTAGAAAAAAGATACTAGTAGGTTATGTTACGTGATCACTTAATGTAAACTATTAACATTTTTTCCAACAGCACCCTACACAGACCAACCCTACCACCATCACTACCAGCTACCCCAGACCCCCTCCCCCTCTAAACTATAGTATCAATACTGTCCCACCTGTTGTGGACAAGGTCAGACCCCCTCAAAACATTTCAAGGAGGAAGCCCAGACCCTAACCTTCCCAAACCCCCTCCCCCTCTGAACTATAGTATTCATACTGCCCCTCCTGTTGTGGACAAGGCCAGACCCCCTCAAAACATTTCAAGGAGGAAGCACAGACCCTAACCTTTCCAGTTGTTGTAAGCAGATGTCATGTGAATATTTCAGGAGTGATGCAGCTGTTCAAATTCCTCGATTTTAAACAGAACAGAATTTATTTACAAGATTACCAAATGTAATAAAAACAAAAGGGAACAGAATATAGAATAACTTGATCTAATACGAACACTGAATTGATTATCTCAATTTAATAACAACATTCCAAAATCCCGAAACAATTTCCATAAACACCCCTTGGCAAAAAGGGCAAAATCAAACACAGGGTCTTACGAGAGAGAGAGAGAGAGAGAGAGAGAGAGATGGCAGAGAGATTCAGCATGGAACAGCTTCTTCTATGTAACTGTTTCTTTGGATTCTCAGCTAACAACTGACCCCACAGCTCTGAACAGACAGAACTTCTAAAACCAAACAAAACTACATAAAAACAGGTGGGAACACTCTCCTTTTATTGTGTAAAGGTTTTCTCTTAAAATTGAAAGCCTTTACCGGAGGCATTATCTGTTAGCTATATTCAAATTGGCCTGATAATCCATCCAAACCAGCCACATCATACTCTATGCATTTATGACCCCTCGGGGAAAAACGAAGCAAGGACAATCTAATCTTGTTAAAAGAGCAGCATTGTCACACTCCACACTTCACTTCAGCTCAGATGAAGTGTCATCTTCATTCAGAAAGTTAGTTTGCTCTCTCTGCATGGATGTTGCCTCACCCACTGTGATCTCCAGCATTTGTTGTTTTCAGTACAGATTCCAGCATCTGCAACAATTTGCTCCGACATCAACAGTTGAGCGTTTTGTTCAAATCTAATTTTAAATTCGAAATTCCAGGGTACGAAAGCCTAACTTATTAATTATAATATAACCATCTATGTCGAGGTACAATTTTAACACAACTGCACTGTATTTTCTCAAACATGCATCCATCCGTCCTATGATGTGATGTCAACTCTGCTCACAATAATCAAAGTGAGGTGTCACTGAGGCTTTAATAATTTAATCAAGACTTCTATCATTTTTTCTTTCTCTATAGTTAAATGTGAGCCTCTCGTTTGCCTTTAGATTATATTCTGCATAAGCTCCTGTCATTTATTCACAGAATAGAATTTGTAGAATCCTGACAATGTGGAAACAGGCCATTTTGCCCAACAACACCACACTGACCCTCTGAAAGTCAGCCACCCAGACCCATTCCCCTATCCTATTCATTTCCATTTGCCCCTGACTCATGCACCTAAGCCACATCTCCCTGAACACAATGGAAAATTTAGTATGGCCAGTTCACCTAACCTGCATATATTTGGATTGTGGGAGAAAATGGGAGCTCTCAAAGGAAACCCATGCAGAATACCTGGAGAATGTGCAAACTTCACACAGACATCGCCCGAGGCTGGCAGTGAACCCAGGTCCCTGGTGCTGCGAGGCAGCAGTGCCAACCATTTAATCATCTGTATGCCTGGTCAACCAGTTTATTTGAATCACTACAGTTTTAAGACTTCAACCAGTTAGAAATTATCCTCTTCATCTTTTATTATCCAGTTGGGTAATCTGATATTTACTGAAAACCATTTCCTACAGTTATTGACGTTCACCTAATCCATCAACAACTCTTTATCGTGACATGCGTCTATGTACATAAATTACAGAAATTGTCTTTCTGTTGTGGACAAATTTGACATCCTATTCCACTATTCGAGGCTAAATAGAATTGAGAATCTTTGAGACAAAAGAGCAGATCTTTGTAGGACACAATTGTCAATTAATTTCATAATCACTATTTTCATGAGAATCAACTTTATCTAAACAAAAACACAAATTGCTGGAAAGACTCAGCAGGCCTGGTGTGGTCACTGGACCCAAAATGTTAATTCAGATTTCTCTCCACAGATGCCAGACCTGCTGAGAATTTCCAGCAATTTCTGTATTTGTCTGGTCTCCAGCATCCGCACTTCATTCGGTTTTTTGACCAACTTTACCCAAGAATCTATT
>NW_025205467.1:7674-10543 GCF_004010195.1 Chiloscyllium plagiosum | reverse complement strand
CTCCCAGCCTCATTCCTTATGAAGGGTTTTTGCCCAAAATGTCGATTCGCCTGCTGCTCGGATGCTGCCTGACCTGCTGTGCTTTTCCAGCACCACACTCTCGACTCTGATCTCCAGAATCTGCAGTCCTCACTTTCGCCTACTTTTTCCCTGGAGCATAGGATGCTGAGGGATGACCTTATAGAGGTTTATAAAATCATGACGGGCATGGATAAGGTGAATAGAAAACTTCGTTTTCCCAGGGTAGGGTAGTCCAAACCTAGAGGGCATAGGTTTAAGATGAAAGGGGAAAAATTTGAAAGGCACTTGAAGGCAACTTTTTCACACAGAAAATGACGTGTATATGGAACGAATTGCCAGAGGAAATGGTAGAAGGTAGGAATAATAAATTAAACTGCATTTATTTCAATGCAAGGGGCCGAACAGGGAAGGCAGATGAACTCAGGGCATGGTGAGGAACATGGGACTGAGATATCATAGCAATTACAGAAACATGGCTCAGGGATGGGCAGGACTGGCAGCTTAATGTTCCAGGATACAAATGCTACAGAAAGGATAGAAAGGGAGGCAAGAGAGGAGGGAGAGTGGCATTTTTGATAAGAGATAGTATTACAGCTGTGCTGAGGGAGGATATTCCTGGAAATACATCGAGGGAAGTTATTTGGGTGGAACTGAGAAATAAGAAAGGGATGATCACCTTATTAGGATTGTATTATAGACCCCCTAATAGGCAGAGGAAAATTGAGAAACAAACTTGTAAGGAGATCTCAGCTATCTGTAAGAAAAATAGAGTGTTTATGGGAGGGGATTTTAACTTTCCAAACATAGACTGGAACTACCATAGTGTTAAAGGTTTAAATGGAGGGGAATTCGTTAAGTGTGTACAAGACAATTTTCTGATTCAGTATGTGGATATACCTACCAGAGAATGTGGAAAACTTGACCTACTCTTGGGAAATAAGGCAGGGCAGGTGACTGAGGTGTCAGTAGGGAAGCACTTTGGGGCCAGCGACCATAATTCTATTAGATTTAAAATAGTGATGGAAAAGGATAGACCAGATCTAAAAGTTGAAGTTCTAAATTGGAAAAAGGCCAATTTTGATGGTATTAGACAAGAACTTTTGAAAGCTGATTGGAGGTAGATGTTCTCAGGTAAAGGGACGGCTGGAAAATGGGAAGCCTTCAGAAATGAGATAACAAGAATTCAGAGAAAGTATATTCCTGTCAGGGTGAAAGGAAAAGCTGGTAGGTATAGGGAAGGCTGGATGACAAAAGAAATTGAGGATTTGGTTTAGAAAATGAAGGAAGCATATGTCAGGTATCAACAGGATAGATTGAGTGAATCCTTAGAAGAGTATAAAGGAAGTAGGAGTATACTTAAGAGGGAAATCAGGAGGGCAAAAAGGGGACATGAGATAGCTTTGGCAAATAGAATTAAGGAGAATCCAAAGGGTTTTTACAAATACATTAAGGGCAAAAGGATAACCAGGGAGAGAATAGGGCCACTCAAAGATCAGCAAGGCAGCCTTTGTGTGGAGCCACAGAAAATGGGGGAGATATTAAATGAGTATTTTGCATCAGTATTTACTGTGGAAAAGGATATGGAAGATATAGACTGTAGGGAAATAGATGGTGACATCTTCAAAATTGTTCATATTACAGAGGAGGAAGTACTGGATGTCCTGAAACACATAAAAGTGGACAAATCCCCCGGACCTGATCAGGTGTACCCAAGACCTCTGTGGGAAGCTAGGGAAGTGATTACTGAGATATTTGTATCATGGATAGTCACAGTTGAGGTGCAGGAAGACTGGAGGTTGGCTAACGTGGTACCACTGTTTAAGAAGGGTGGTAAGGACAAGCCAGGGAACTATAGACCGGTGAGCCTGACCTCGGTGGTGGGCAAGTTGTTGAAGGGAATCTTGAGGGACAGAATGTACATGTATTTTGGAAAGGCAAGGACTGATTAGGGATAGTCAACATGGCTTTGTGCGTGGGAAACCATGTCTCATAAACTTGACTGAGTTTTTTTGAGAAGTAACAAAGAGAATTGATGAAGGTGTGATTTATATGGAATTTAGGTAAAAACAAGGACTGCAGAAGCTGGAAACCAGATTCTAGATTAGAGTGTTGCTGGAAAAGCGCAGCAGTTCAGGCAGCATCCAAGGAGCAGGAAAATCAACGTTTCGGGCAAAAGCCCTTCATCCTCTATTCCTGATGAAGAGCTTTTGCCTGAAACGTCGATTTTCCTGTTCCTCGGATGCTGCCTGAACAGTTGTGCTTTTCCACACCACTCTAATCTAGAATCTATATGGACTTCAGTAAGGCATTCGACAAGGTTCTCCATGGGAGACTGGTGAGCAAGGTTAGATCTCATGGATACAGGGAGAACTAGCCATTTGGATACAGAACTGGCTCAGAGGTAGAAGACAGAGGGTGGTGGTGGAGGGTTGTGTTTTAGACTGGAGGCCTGTGACCAGTGGAGTGCCACAAGGATCAGTGCTGGGTCCACTACTTTTTATCATTTACTTAAATGATTTGGATGCGAGCATAAGAGGTACAATTAGTAAGTTTGCAGATGACACCAAAATTGGAGGTGTAGTGGACAGCGAAGAGGGCTACCTCAGATTACAACAGGATCTTGACCAGATGGGCCAATGGGCTAAGAAGTGGCCAATGGAGTTTAATTCAGATAAATGCAAGGTGCTGCATTTTGGGAAAGCAAATCTTAGCAGGACTAATACATTTCTTGATAAGCTCCTAGGGAGCGTTGCTGAACAAAGAGACCTTGGAGTGCAGATTCATAGCTCCTTGAAAGTGGAGTCGCAGGTAGATAGGATAGTGAAGAAGGCGTTTGGTATGCTTTCCT
>NW_025205467.1:0-2739 GCF_004010195.1 Chiloscyllium plagiosum | reverse complement strand
GGGGATGAGTTGGTTACAGAGGCAGGCACTGAGGAAGCAAAGGTGGCTGTGGTAGCGAGTCTGTTTCAGGACATGGTTCAGGGCAGAGGAAATGACCTGGGAGTTGCAGTGGGAGAGGGACTCCCTGAGATTCTTGTAGAGAGAGGAGGAAAACTTCTTCAAGGCAGACAATGACAGTGATGACCAGGGCTTGGGTTTCACTCAAACCTTTTCAGGAGGCCAATGGTGAGTCACCCTGCGGTGGAGGCGGTGGGAATTGGTGAAGGGGCCTGTCTCGGTGCTCAGCCTGTCGTGATGGATCTGCCACGGGGTGGGGGTCCGTAACCCACACACTCCAATCCTCCTGAATTGACGGCCAATCCCCCTTTCTCCAGGTGTTTTTCTCAAGGAATGGGAAGATCATCGGGAAGAAGCAGAGTCGGATACCACCCGGGGGTTTCTATCCCACCATCGGGATGCTGAGCTCGCAGGAGAAAGTGAAAGTGGAATTTCAGCCCCTCAGTGGCTGACGTGAGCCTCAGGAGGAGAAGCCGAGACCCAGAGGGCGTGAGGAAACCCTGAACCTGAAACCTCAACCATTGCTCCTTTGCTGCTGCATTGTAAAGATTGAGTTGAGTGTTCAAGACAGCACCATTCCATTCCATTCTCTCTGTCCAGTCTGTGTGGCGCTGATGGCCCATGCATTGCTCTGCGTGATGTGGAAAACTATGGGATGGATTTTGCCAAGACATTCGAGATCTCAGTGTTAGTCTCAAATCTGATTGGATACCGGGAAGCCGGTACAATGACATTCATTTGTCAGCTTCCCTGAAGTAGCCAATCAAGGCTCTGTCTCCAGGATCCTTACCCAATTCAAAACTTGGGACATCCAATCCGAGTGCTGGCTCCTCATTTTATAAGACCAATAGAACTAGGAGCATTTGACCCCTCGAGCCTGCTCCACCATTCAATAGGGTCGTGGCTGATCCAACATTCCTCACACCCACCTTCCTACCCTTTCCCTCAATTCCCTGATTGATTAAGAATCTCACTCTGTCTCAGCCTTAAATATACATGAGGACTCTGCCCTACAGTTCCCTGTGGCAGAGAGTTCCAAGATTCACAACTCTCTGAAAGACAAAAATCCCCCTCATCTCAGTCTTACATTGGGACCCCTTTAGTCTGAGTCCAAACCCAGATGGGGGTTTCCTGGCAACCAACATCATTAAACTCTTAATTCTGGATTTTTACTGAATTCAAATTCCACCTTCTGCTATGGCAGGGTTTGAACCCAGGGTCTCTAAATGAACAGATTAGTGGTAATACCGCTAGGCCATCACCTCTTCCTAAAGCCCTGTGGGTGGCCCAGTGGTTAGCACTGTTGCTTCACAGCACCAGGGTCCCAGGTTTGATTCCAGCCTTGGGCAGCTGTCAGTGTGGAGTTTGCACATTCTCCCTGTATCTGCGTCGGTTTCCTCCCACAGTCCAAAGATGTGCGGGTCAGGGTGAATTGGCCATGTTAAATTGCCCATAGTGTTAGGTGCGTCAGTCAGTGGGAAGTGGGTTACTTTTCAGAGGGTCAGTGTGGACTGGTTGGGCCGAAGGGCCTGTTTCCACACTGTAGGGAATCTAATCAAAAAAACCTGCTTAATCTTTGCTCATGAGACAATCCTTCCATATCAGGGATAACCCTCGTGAACATTCTCTGAACTTCTGCTATTGAAATAATATCGTTCCTTAAATAAGGAGACCAAAACTATACTCAGTACTCCTGCTGTGGTCTCACCAGCACCTGGTACAGTTACAGTAAGAATTCCCAACCTTTTTACTCCAACCCCCTTGAAATAAGGGCCAGCATTCCATGACCCTTCCTGATTACCTGCTGCCCTTGTGTGCTAGCTTTTTGTGTTTTGTGCACAAGATTCCCTCCCCCCCCCCCGCCAACTCCCTTTGTGTTGTAGCTTTCTGCAGTTTTTCTCCATTTAAATAATACCCTGTTCTTTTGTTCATCTTTTCAAAATTAACACTTTCACATCTTCCTACATTATACTCCAAATTTTTGCCCACTCACATAACGCATCAATATCTCTCTGTGAACTCTCACAACCTGGCTTTCCACCTATTTTTGCGTCGTCTGCAAATTTGGTGACAGTACCTTCCCTTCCGTCCTCCCAGGCATTAATATAGATTGGAAACAGTTACAGGCCCAGCATTGATCCCCGTGGAATCCCACTGTTCACAGTCACCAATCTGAAAAAGATCCCCTTATACCCACTCAATGTTTCCTGCCCATTTGCCAATTCTCTGTCCATTCTCTATCCTCATTCCTGATGAAGGGCTTTTGCCCGAAACATCAATTCTCCTGCTCCTTGGATGCTGCCTGACCTGCTGTGCTTTTCCAGCACCACTCTGATCTAGACCCCAATTCTCTATCCATGCCAATGTACAACCCCCAACACCATGGGCTCATTCACTACCATTTCATTGCTGATTATAATTTTCCTGTGTTCTTTCCTTCCCTGTGTTTCCTGATTGCCAGCTATTTCTGAGATTTTAATGATAGACTCCACAGTGAAAACTGAAGCAAAACAGCCTGTTCATTCATCTGCCATCGCTGTATTTTCCAGGATTAATTCCCCAAATTGACTTTCTATGGGGCCAGCACTCAATGGGTTAATCCTTTTCTCATTCTAGATATCCGTTGAAATTCTTATTTTCTGTTGTTATATTTCTCTAGTCTTATCTTAATACTCATTAATC
>NW_025205466.1:0-10543 GCF_004010195.1 Chiloscyllium plagiosum | reverse complement strand
GTCTGTCCAATGTCGATTGGGACGTGGGGATTAAGCACTGCTCCCAGTGTAGCTTGCTCAAAGTAGGGTTGGATCTCAGGATTGCACAGTGCTCACAGTGTGGTTTACTACATCTACATTGTTGCATGATGATTATACAGTGTGGCCTGCTCAATGTAGATCGGGATTTGAGGATCACACAGTACTCCCAGTGTGATCTGTCCAAGACAGATAGGGACCTAAGAATCATACACTGCTCCTCATGTGCTCTTCGAAATGTAGTTGGGGAACTCCGGATTACACAGTGCTCCCATTGTGGCCAGTCTGATATAGACTGAGGCGTAATGTTTACAAATATCCCTGCTCAAATTAGGTAGGGACCTCAGTATTGCACAGTGCTCACAGTGTGATTTGCACAATACAGATTGGTGCATGACGATTGCACAAAACTCCAAGTTTGGTCTCTCTAATATAGATTAGGACCCGAGGAGTGCACACTGCTCCCATTGTGGTCTATCCAATGTCGATTGGGATATGGGGATTACGCACTGCTCCCAGTGTAGCTTGCTCAAAATAGGGTTGGACCTCAGGATTGCACAGTGCTCACGGTGTGGTTTACTCCATCTATATTGGTGCATGACGATTACACAGTGTGGCCTGCTCAATGTAGATTGGGACGTGAAGATTACACAGTGCTCCCAGTGTGATCTGTCCAAGGTAGATAGGCACCTAAGAATCATACACTGCTCCCAGTGTGCTCTTCGAACAAGTCGTTGCAGAATCAGGATTACACAGTGGCCAGTCCGATATAGACTGGGACGTAATGTTTACAAATATCCCTGCTCAAATTAGGTAGGGACCTCAGTATTGCATAGTGCTCACAGTGTGATTTCCTCAATATAGATTGGTGCGTGACGATTACACAAGGCTCCAAGTTCGGTCTGTCTAATGTAGATTGGGACCCGAGGAGTGCACACTGCTCCCAGTGTGGTCTGCCCAAGGTAGAATGGAATCACAGAAGTACAAAGTGCACCCCTTGGGACTATCAAAGCTGGGGAAAACGAAGAAGGGTGGACAATTCTCCCAGTTTGATTGGCCCAAGTGACATTAGACGTGAGTGGATAAAAAGTGATTCTCTTTTCCAGGAAGTTCCTACCAGTAGTGCACGCTGAGATAAATTCATGTCCCGTAAAATCAAGCAAGGGCACAACTCCAGCAACAATGAAAGACTGTACCAACGCCAGGGCCGGGCACCCAAAGAGAAAAGGCAGCACCTGTCTCATTCTTTACTCTTCCCCTCACAGACACAGTGACCTCCTGGAGAACAGAAGCTCATTATTAACGGGCAGAACACATTTTGGTTTATACTGACCTCAGGCTGATTGAGTTTGGCCCTACGTTGGAACAGTTAAAGGGACAGTTCAATCACCAAGAACAGCAGTAACAGGGAGCAAGGACGAAACGTGAGCTCCCACTCTGTTCTTTAATAATATCACGCTCGTCGCTGAACTTCTTACAGGAATGAATCAGATATCAGGCAGAATTGTGGCTTGATCCACTTCATATTGTTGGTCTTCAATGTAACATGACATCTTTCACTAATGCATCAGCATGCAGTGCCGCTATGTCGCATTGAGCAATAACGTTCACAGGTGTGAAGCGATTAATGCATTTAAATACATAGGAACTTCAGCCATTTGGCACAAAATGTCACTGTTAGTTCTTTGTGGGAGAACTGAAAGAGACAGCAGAGGAATGATCGGCCAAATATTCCCCTTAACTAATATAAACAATACGTACATATCCAGTGTGAAAGTTTACTGTGAACCTTCACCACGTCAATTTGTAAACAGTTAGGTTTCTCTGTTCATTGAGAAGTAACTGATTGACAGAAGATCTTAATCTTTGACTCCAGCTACATTTGGTATAAGTGAAATGTTATAATGAGCACATCGTGGATCCAATCTTCAATTTTGAACAGTGATTATTAATTACAGTGTAGTCACTCATCTGTTCGAAAGAGCCTCGGTGTTCTAGTCACCTCTCCATGACTCTGAAAGACTCTCTAGAGAAAGATGAAATCACTGATTTTGCTCCTCATCATCCTGGTGTTTGTCGAACTAATCACTGCGAATGGAGAATCGAGACCAAGGTTCTTCCTTCCCGGTTAGTACATTTCTATGAAAAATAATTATAGCACCATCAGCTCCTCAAGTGTGTGCCGGTTTGTATTGGATTTTTACTGTTTGTATGTCTTCTTTCAATTAGCCCAGATTCTCATTCCTCCCTGCTCTGAAATGATGTTACAGTCGCATTTTGGATAATTTTTGAGAAACTGTTCGATGTAATCTGCTAATTATTTCCCCTCAAAAACTATCCAACAAGGAGATGTCCTTAGCTGCATCGTTTACACTTTGAATAGAGAAATGTTTTCAAATGTCTTTTTGACCCGTCCTCCGATCTATGCACTATCCTTCAGTATCGACATCATTACTTGATACTCATGCCACATTAATTGAGAAACCCAAACTCATCTACTTCTGATGAATCCAAGAGATCTGACAGTATGTATTTTTTTCGGATTTTATTCAGCTGCCTGAGCACAGAGCACAGGAATGCGCTCCGTATAAATGCAATCAATTATCTCAAAGATTCCTTGAAATAAATCATGTTAAAAATCTTTTCTGATAACGTACTCGTATATCTCCTTCTGTCCTTTTTTCGTTCCATACGAAAGAAAAGACTGTGCACAGAGCTGATCGACATTTCCATTGATTAACTCATATTGGGATCACCGTGGGCAGTTCTGATCCCTATAGCATTCAGTGTGACACAACTTCGAACATTGTGCGTAGCAATATCTGCGATTTTCCTTTGTAAGACAAATTTATAACACATTTAATTGTAAATGGCTCCTTCTCCCTCAGTTACATGACACTGACAACACGGTGCACAAAACATGGACTGGATGTCACTTCGTTTCGTCACAGTAGAAGCAATGCGTACTAGACAGGTCTCTATATCCCTAACGTAGACCAAATCGGAAGCACTGCGCACTATCCTTGACGCCATATCCCTTAGTTAGACTATACTTTGTTCACTGAACGTTGATGTGATCTCAACCTTCCTTAGTAAGACAACACTGTGCATAGATCTCGACGCCACAACCCTCAGTTCGACGACAGTGGGAGCACAGTGCACAGTCCCTATCTCAATATGTCCCAGTGACAACATTCTTTTAATGGAACCCTTACTGTGTGGAAACAGGCCCTTCGACCCAAGATGTCCACACCAATCCTTCGAATACTAACTCACCGAGACCCATTGGGAAGGTGCAGACAGTTCTTGTCTCTATCTCCTTTGATAAGACGTCACTGAGAGCACTGGGCACGGTTCTCATCTTTACATCCCTTGGTAAGCCCACATTGGGAGTACTGTACACAGTTCTGACGTCCATCTGCTTGATTGGATCACACTGGCAGTACTGTATACATTTATGCTCGCCATGTTTCCTGGTTTGATGACACACGGAGGGTAAATTGTCCCGGCTGGAGACATCATTTAAGTGTATCTTTCTGTTTTACCGGTTTCCTCAACTCTTGTGCACTCCAGAGAGGAACTTGCAAGCGATCCCCTTGTCTTCCATAAGAACTCCCTTACAGTGGGATTTGTGAAATTGGGCTATACTGCTGCAAGAGAAAATGGATGTACAGTAAATAAATCTGAAGTAAGACCAGTCTGAGGCACACACTCATGCAAACTGTTACTTCTGGAGATCGACTGTGTTCCATTATGTGGATCCAATGACCCTAACTTACTGCTTTGTAACTCGTATCAATAAAACTCGTTGCAATGTCCGTTGTCCAAGCCTCAGTCTTTCGTTCATTTGATCGGAGAGAGAGGAGGTCACAAAAACCCAGGCAGAATCTTTCATATCTTGCTTTTCCAACTGTGTCATCCTCATATGTTGGTCTTGACCTCCACAATGTAAAACAAACAGAAATAAACTGTTGGAGAGGATTCAGCACTCGATTCCATACTGGCTTTCGGATTTGAACGGCTTTCACCGTGGAAGTCTCGGGTTCTCCAATGACTTGTCGAATTTATCGAGGTTTGCAAGCCAGACTCGATCTGCAGTTCTTGGCGAGAGAACCAGCAGAAAGGGAAATAATGTCCTTACCTTCCTTCTTACTAATCTTCCTGCCTCGCACACATCTGTCTACATCGGCATTGTTAGAAATGAAGACCACACAGTCATGGCGAAGGTTAAATATTACCACCACACTGAGGATACAGTTGTGTTATTGGGTACAGTCATTCTGCCAAATGCTGCAGATTATTTACAGATCTGGATCTCCCATCTGGGCAGACATGTGGCGCCAGTGAAAGTCAATTTAATCACAATCTCTTTAAACACTGCATAGTATATTTCTGCTGCGTAATCCCCTAGGATCATCACCTGACCGACCTCTGCAATTCATCTCACCTTGGTCTTGTAAAGAGATCACCAAGGAAATTCTGAGCGTTTGTGCAATTCATCATGCATGTGGTTCACATTGTTGCTCTGAACGTCCGTGGTGTGGGAGCAGATCTTTTTTGAATGTGTCTCTGAAGCATTAACTCTGTTTTCAGAGAAAGCCTAAAGTGTGGAAACAAACAATTCGAGCCATCGAGTCCACACCAAATCTCTGATCAGTATCCCTTCCCAAAACAATCCATTAGCCTACGATTTACGTTTCCCATGAATGATGCACTTAACCTACATAACCCTAGAATGCATACGCAATTCAGCATGGCCAATTCACCTAAATTGCGCATCTTTGACTGCGGAAGGAAACGAGAACACCGGAATGAAACCACTCATATGTGGGATTTTTATGTATGCAGGTGCTGCCAGAACTTCTCAGTTTCTCCAGCAATTTCCCATGCTGTTAATATCTGAACCAAGAAGCACGGTTTCAAATTCTACTGATTTTAAGGTATGTTCCAACAAATCGAGCTGACAGAGGAACGCTGTGCAATGGATAGAGCAATGACCGGCTTTCCTCCCACAATCCCACGCCATTGTGAAAGGCATCTATCTCTGGGGTTGTGTTTGCGGTCCAAAGTGTCAGTGCGAACGTCCACCAGTTGCAGGAAGGGAAGCAGTCTCCAGTCCAAAGGCTGAGATTAATGGTAATATGACTCTGCATTTCCTGTTCACTTTCCCTACCAGCCAGACGGGAGAACGTTCTTTGAGGCCGCAAGAAAGAAAGGCAAATTAGATTTAGATTACATTTTTAGATTAGATTACATTACAGTGTGGAAACAGGCCCTTCGTCTCAACATGTCCACACCGACCCGCCGAAGCGCAACCCTACATTTACCCCTTACCTAACACTACGGGCAATTTAGCATGGGCAATTTTGGACTGTGGGAGGAAACCGGAGCACCCGGAGGAAACCCACGCAGACACGGGGAGAACGTGCAAACTCCACACAGTCAGTCGACTGAGGCGAGAATTGAACCCGTGTCTCAGGCGCTGTGAGGCAGCAGTGCTAACCATGCGCCCACAAATGTTGTTTACTCTGAGCTGTGAAGCTCTAACCACAAAGATACACACAGCTCCACGTGTTTCACTTTGTGCTTTTCTGTCCCCATTCACGATGCCCAGACAAAAATGTCGGACCCCACCAAGAGCCATCAGCCACTCACTGACAACGACTAGACTCTGAGATAAAGCACTCCAGTGAGTTGGCCATCCAGAACAGAAAGATAATTCCCTTCCACGTCCTTTCATTTAATGAGGCAGAAACCAACTTTGTGTTTTCAGGCTAATTTTGCTTAATTTATACATTTCAAAATTAGCTTCAAACGCTCACTTTGGGTTGTGCTATCGGATGTAGCAAGGAATTACAGGAAGGGTATGCTCCATTAGATACCACTTATAGAGTCTGACTGTTAGAGATCGTCAAAGGTTCTCAGAACAAACCAAACGAGGCAACCTTCACCATGTATGTTCAATTTGCATCAACCGGAGTGCATCCTGCTCCTTTGCGGATTTTCCTTATTTCTTTCAGCCGACATTGTACATTTACACACAGAATGGCATCAGGGCAACTGATTTTGCGCATCACTACCGAATGTTGATTGTTTGATCTTGCTGTGGATTTATGTCTTCCACCGCTTCAACAGTCTCACATCGACAATTTATTGATGCTCCAAGTCACCCTTCATTTCCTTGTTCTCCGTTTTCTCATTGTTCCTGGACTCACTGTTTACTCAATCACCATCTGTTTGCACATCTCTTTCTCTCTCTAACGATTGCTATCTCCCTCCATGCCGATCTGTACATCTGCTCACAGAACTGTCCCTGAATCTCTCTTCCCTCCCGCTTTCTTCCCCCATTCACATCCTTATCCTATTTTTTTTTTGTCATTGTATCTCTTTTTCTCTATCGTGAAGTTTCATGAGTTGGTTTTCTCTCTCTTTTCCCATTTTACCACTTGCTATCTCTCAAAATCTCCCTCTCTCTGTTTCCCTGATGTATAGAAATGCTTCAGATGCTTAAATAGAGTCATAGTGATGTACAGCATGGAAACTGATACTTCAGTCCACCTCTTCCATGCTGAACAGATATCCCAATCCAATCTAGCCCCATCCGCCGTCACCCGGCCCATATCAATCGAATTCCTTCCTATACATATAACCATTCAGATGCCTTTTAAATGTTGCAAATGCATGAGTCACCATCACTTCCTCTAACAGCTCATTCCATTCATTTACACCCGCTGCGTGAATATGTTGTGCCTTAGGACTCTTTTACACCTTTCCTTTTTCAAGCTCAACCTATGCCCTCCAGTTCTGGAGTCCCCCACCCAAGGAAAATATTTGTCTATTTACCATATCCTTGCCCCTCATTTTAAACATTTTTATATGCCTCCGAAACTCCAGAGAAATCTGCTCCAGCCCATTCAAACTCTCCCCATAGTTCAAAAACCTACCAACCTGGAAACATCTTCGTACATCTTTTCTTAACGCTTTCAAGTTTCACAAATTCCTCGCCATAGTAGGGAGACCAGAATTGACAGCAATATTCCAGAAGAGGCCTCACCAATGTCCTTTAATGCCGCAACATGACCTCGCAACTCTTGTATTCAATACTCTATCCAATAAATGAAATCACACCAAACACCTTCTTCATCATCCTATCTATCAGCGACTCCACTTTCAAGGAGCTTTGAACCTCCACTTCAAGTTCTCTTTACTCAGCAACACACTCTAGGATCTTAGCATTAAGTGCATAAATTCTGCTCAGATGTGCTTTCCCAAAATGGAGCCCGTCTTATTTATCTCAGTTAAACTCCACTTGCCATTTTTCAGCCCATAGGCCCATTGATTTTGATCCCGTTTTAATCCGAGGTAATCTTCTTCACTGTCCACTACATCTGCTATTTTGGTGTCATCTGCAAATTTACTAACTATGCCTCTTGTGCTTCCATCCAAATCATTTATGTAAATGACGAACAGTAGAGGATGCAGCACCGATTCCTGTAGCACGCCACTAGTGACAGGCCGCCAGTTTGAAAAACACCCTCCACTAACACCCTCTCTCTTCTACCTTTGAGACAGCTCTTTATACATTTATTCCATGAGAATTAGTCTTCCTAACCAATCTCCATTGTGTAACCTGGTTGAATGCCTGACTGAAGTCCATAGAGATCACATCTAACGCTCTGGCCTCATCAATCCTCCTTGTTACTTTTTCAAAAGAGATGGAAATGTGTTGCTGGAAAAGCGCAGCAGGTCAGGCAGCATCTAGGGAACAGGAGAATCGACGTTTCGGGCATTAGCCCTTCTTCAGGAATGAGGAAAGTTGGTCCAGCAGGCTAAGATAAAAGATAGGGAGGAGGGACTTGGGGGAGGGGCGTCGGAAATGTGATAGGTGGAAAGAGGTCAAGGTGAGGGTGATAGGTCAGACGGGGGTGGGGGCGGAGAGGTCGGGAAGAAGATTGCAGGTTAGGAAGGCGGTGCTGAATTCGGTGGATTTGACTGAGACAGGGTGGGGGGAGTGGAAATGAGGAAACTGGTGAAATCCGAGTTCATCCCTTGTGGGTTCCTAGGCGGAAGATGAGGCGTTCTTCCTCCAACCGTCGTTTTGTTGTGGTCTGGCGTTGGAGGAGTCCAAAGACCTGCATATCCTTGGTGGAGTGGTAGGGGGAATTGAAATGTTGAGCTACGGGGTGGTTGGGTTGGTTGGTCCGGGTGTCCCCGAGGTGTTCTCTGAAACGCTCCGCAAGTAGCTGGCCTGTCTCCCCAATATAGAGGAGGCATCATCGTGTGCAGAGGATGCAATAGATGATGTGTGTGGAGGTGCAGGTGAATCTGTGGCGGGTATGGAAGTTTCCTTTGGGGCCTTGGAGGGAGGTGAGGGGGGAGGTGTGGGCGCAAGTCTTGCACCTCCTGCGGTTGCAGGGGAAGGTGCCAGGAGTGGAGGTTGGGTTGGTGGGGGGTTTGGATCTGACGAGGGAGTCACGGAGGGAGTGGTCTTTACGGAATGCTGATAGCCGATTTGCTCTCAATGGTAACGCCATTGACTATCAAAAGGCAGTGATTCTACAGCGTCTTATTAAGATGGCTGTTTCCTGGTAATTGTATGACGCAAAGGTTCCCTGCCAGTTTTCAACAGAGTACTCATGTGCAGTCATTGCCGGTTTGTTATATATTTACCCCTGAAGTGAAATTTTCCTGCTCTCAGCCACCATTATATATGACACCCTTCAGTGAAGTTCAGAAGTGCGAGCTGGTGCTGAGTATGCACCAATCGCTCATTGTCTCTTTACGTGTTTATTGCATTAGTGGTGGATATTGACTGTCCATTCGCTCTTGATAAGATACTGTGTTCAATATCATGGGTTCATAGAATCACAGAGTCATGGAGGTATACAGCATGGAAACAGACCCTTCGTTAAAAATCTTCCTCTGGCAGCTCATTCCAAACATGCACCAACCCCATGTGAAAAAAGCTCCATTTCAAATGTTATTACTCTCACGTCAAACATACACTCGCTTGTTTGGACTCCCAACTCTGGAGAAAGGGCATTGTCTACTTACCCTATCCGTGCCTCATTTGATTTTACAGAAATTTTTAAACTCATCCCTCAGCTCCTGACTCTCCAGGAAAAATAGACCGAGCCGATTCAACCTCGCCCTCTACCTCAACACCTCAATCCTCGTAACATTGCTCTAAATCTTTTTCTGATCCCATTCAGACTCACAACATTCCTCTGAAAAGAAGCAGAACGGAATTCGCAAATCATCTTCCAGAAGTGTCCGAGACAATGGCTTGTACGACCATAACATGATCTGCCAACTGCTATACTCGATGCACTGATGCAGGAATTCCAATCGCAGCCCTCACTCTCCTTTCTATCTCAAATTGCACTCACAAGGTTCGATCTATTACTTGTTGTGAAACGTTATGTTCCTCATGGCAAGAAAAATCAGCATGCACGTACACATTCTCACACAGACATATGTATACGCTCACACGCAAAGCCCACACAGAGTACAGAGTGAAAACATGAGAGCAAATTGGAGATGGAGGCGAAGAAAAGAGGGAAAAAAACTGAGAAATCAAGGAAGACAGTGAATATAGAAGGTGAGATATTACATATTTGGTGAGAGGAGGGGATAGAGGGAATCGCGAAATGTGATGGAGAAAGGGAACGATCGGAAATGGAAAGAAACAGTATCGAGAATGAGACGGTGATGAAAATGAAGAGAATGGGAATATGAGAGAAGGAGTTAGAGAGGGAAAGAGGGAGAGAGAGACAACCTTGAAAAGGGAAGGGGAACAGAATGTCGAGTTTGATCTGTTATCTAAGACAAGCCAATGAATCCCAGATTACTGAGCAACAAAAATAATTGCAAAGCACTTTCCCTGTTCATGGAAAGCTGCCACAAGCATCCGAATTGTAATAAGTGGAAGAGCTGTGCGCATTTTGCTGCTGACTGTGTACCTACTGGTGCCAAGTTAATAGTGAGAGATCTGTGACTGCATCACGAGGCATGGGCCAATACGTAAGAAATAAGAGATTGTGTTGGTATCTGTAATTTTTTGTCACACGGTGAGCTGAATGTTTCGCAGCAATGCAGAATTATTCTGATCTCAGTCGGTGAAAGCAAAAAAGTGGACTATTCCATTCATATGACCACGGTTGGAGCCAATCCGCAGAGGCCCTGTAGGCCATAACATTATAGAATCATTAGAAATCTCATATAAAGGGCTCGTCCGAGGAGCACTGTGTAAGGTGGGGTAAACACTGCTCTTCATCCTTGCAACCTTGATGCTGCTGGAAACCTTTGTTACCAACAGAAGATATCATAATTTCCTTTTACAGGGTATATCTCTGATTGAAGAGTCTGCTAAAATACTGATTGGCCCGGGGGTGTCCAATCAGCCTTCTAACCTGTACTGTAAGTGGAACATGGTTGAATTGTGTTGTCGTACCATCAGCAAATCGCAGTTTAAGGATTTTTTTTTTTAAAAAATCTTTTCCAGACAGAAAACTATCAATCAGAG
>NW_025205465.1:7687-10542 GCF_004010195.1 Chiloscyllium plagiosum | reverse complement strand
TTTCTGATCTATGGTAACCCCCCAAGATGTTGATGGGGGCTGTGGGGGAATTCGGTGATGGTAACACTATTGAATATCAAGAGAGCAATGGTTAGATGTTGACAATAGGGGGTGAGGGTTGGATTTGGTGATGGTAACAGAACTGACCTTAAGGGGGCGACAGTTAGAAACTTTCTTCTTGGAGGTGGTCATCAACTGGTTCTTTTCTGGTTCCGAATGTTACTTGTCCCTTGTCATCCCAAGCCTGAATATTGTCCTGGTCTTATTGAATCTGAACACAGACTATTTTATTATCCCAGGACGGTGAAGCAGCAGAGTCGGGTTGGGACAGATTTCGGGTCAGGGATTAATTGAGAGAGTGCGGTATCCCAGAAGTAGTGAACCGACTGGACAGCATCAGTTATTGGCTGTGTGCCAGATGCGATTGTTGACAATTGAGCAGAGGTGGTGACTGGCGCAGTGTCTTGCATATTCTCAAAATTATACTGACAGCAACAGAAAGACAGCGCAAAAGTCGTGCTGAAATAAAATCTCTAGGTAGAGAGACTCACCAGGGACTCCAACGAGAGCCAGGAGTGGATAGTAACCGGCTTGAATAATATGAAGTGCAGACATAATCCGATGTGTTAGTGTTATCCACTTATGGTCTGAGGAAAGCCAGTAAATTGCCAAGGATAAACTCCTCTCCGTTCTTGTGCCATTCACCTCCATTGCTCCGAGATTCTGATCTATTCTCTCCCTCTCCCTCTGGAGCTGCTGATCTCGGGCAGTGCGGGAGCTGTTTCTTCGTCTTGCAATGTTGTGCTAACATACTGCGAGCAATCCCTTATTAATAGAAACAGTAAGGTCCCCAGGGACACCTGCAGTGAGGATCCACTGGGAGATTTAATGGTAGTCACTGAGCACACAGGCTGAGTAAACCCCTTCCAATAAGACATTGTTTTTACTAGCACCATGATATGGAATACTTCTTGGCTCTGTGTGGGATTTCGGAACAAACTGGTCATGTTCAAAGTGCCAGTCAGTGCAGAGAGGGGACCGTAAGGTTGAGTGCTCGGACCCCAGCTATTTACAATAATGAATTGGAGGTGGGAAGTGAATTCAATATCTACATTTGGAAGATGGCACTGCTCAGACCATTGTCCACAGGAGATGGGTCGTTTTATTGTGGTTGGCAAGGCCACTTGTGGAATATTGTGTACAGTTTTGTCCTGGCTGTCATAGGAAGGACATTATCTACGTGTAGCAGGTCTAGAACAGATTTGCCAGGATGCTTCTGGGAATGGGGGCGTTCAGATTATAGGGAGAGATTGGACACGCTGGGACTATTTTGTGCACAACATTATGAAGGTTTATATAAGACTGAGGGGTGAAAGAATCAGGTGAATGGCAGATGTATTTTCCCTAGACCGGGGCACATTCTCAATGTAAGAGGAGAAATGTTTATAAAAGACATTTGAGGAAATTTTTCTTTTACAGGAAATCTATTGTGTGTGAGATGAACGTCCAGATCAAGTGAAAGATTCAGAGACAGTTACTGGAAGACTTTTACATATATATATAGAAATAAGAAATATTTAGAGAAACATTGGCCAAGTGCAGGCAGTTGGGAGTAGGTCAGTTTGGGATAATGTTCGGCATGGACTGGTTGTGCATCGAAATACTTCGAAAGTATGATGAGCATTTCTACTTATACTACCCTTACAGACAGTGAGTTTCAGATTCCCACAAACCTCTATGTGAAAAATTCCTTGCAATTTCTTCATAATTCCTCTCCTTAACTTAAATTCATTCCTCCACGCCAGTGACCCTGCCACAAAGTATAAATATTTCTTCTTGTCTACCCTATCTATGTTCATCATAATTGTATACACCTCCATTGCACAGTGCCATGGATCGCATGGTGTTTCAGTCCTAATTCTGAATAATATTGTTTGCTCCATCTCTAATTTTTAATTTTAAATGGAAAACGGGCGACAAAACATGAGCACAGAATTTACCACGTTGCTAGGTTTTTCCTGTTGGTTCCAGAGAAAGGCAATATGTGCAGTGACGGTTCTGTGGTTCTGCAGACTGAGAATAGTTTATTCATACATGGAGCTCTCCAGGATCTTGCCTCACTCCTGATGAAGGTCTTTTGCCCGAAAAGTCGGTTTTCCTGCGCCTCGGATGCTGCCTGACCGGCTGTGCTTTTCCAGCATCACTCTCATCTTGAATCTGACCTCCAGCATCTGCAGTCCTCACTTTCGCCTTGCAAAATCTTGCTTATTTCCAAATTATCATCTGCTATAAAATGTGCTTCTACATGTTTCCAGGCCACAGGCTGTGTCTCACCTGGTGTAGTTCAATGAGTGGGAATGTGCAGCATTTCAGTTCAGTGAACGTTTGTTCATGTACTTAGCTTCTCGATGAAAGATTACATTTCCTCAGATCGTGGGCAAGTTACCGTCTACCGTAACACATTCCATATATGGTGAGAAATTCTGCAGACCAACGTTGAAAGATTGCTCAGGTGCTGTCTTGTAGACATATAGAGCAAAGCAGCGCAAGTTAAAAAGGATATTTCTGGAAATGTAGATAAACGTAACCAAATTTGCTAAACTGGATTCAGTTTTGTAACCATGGTAACCTAATCAAAGTTCTGAGGGGGTTAGAAGTCTGAATGAAGAACACAATTCAGAAAAGATTTACCAGGATGTTGCCAGGGTTGGAGGATCTGAGCTGTAGGGAGAGGCTGAACAGGCTGGGGCTGTTTTCCCTGGAGCGTCGGAGGCTGAGGGGTGACCTTATAGAGGTTTATAAAATTATCAGGAGCATGGATAGGATAAATAGGCAAAGGCTTTTCCACCTGGGGT
>NW_025205465.1:0-7523 GCF_004010195.1 Chiloscyllium plagiosum | reverse complement strand
TGCTTTTCCAGCATCACTCTAATCTGGTATTCAAAACTGAAGAGGGCTGGCTTAAGCTATTTATGTGCTGTTCACCTCAGATTCTGCAGGGGGTTGGTGTGGTGGGGTGGTGGGGGCGGTGTAGACATTGACGGGTGCCCAGAGCAAACAATGAAGACAGGTGTTAAGGTCCGAACAGACTGTTTCAGATTCTAAATGGATGTTAATGATAATTGTGGTGATCAGGAGGTTCCTGATCAGACCCCCTGCATTTTCATACAAATCACTTGTGCAAAATGCAAACAACTGAGCTATCAGCACCGAAACTTGTTCAACAACAATGTCACAGATCTTCAGGGATGAAAAGAATAACAACTGCCACAACTTCCGTGATCAAGCACATTTTATATCACGTACAATGTGCCCTACACTCCGACAAGAATCGGTCACCAGGGGAAGGGTTATTGTATCCATTGACGGTTGTTCGATCTCTCTCTACTTATACTGTCTACAGTCAGTGCGTGACATTGACAGGTTTTGTGCTTGCATGAACTGCAGGACAAATCCAAAGACAGAAAATATTGTCTAAAAAGAGTGATCTCGATCACCAGTTATGGTCCAGGCCAGACTCCCTCAAACCATTTTGAGAAAGTAGTCCAGCCCCTAGCTTTGTCTTATTTCAAAGGCAGATGTGAAGGGGATATTCCAGGTACGCTGGTCAAACCCGTCCGCGTTCACCAAAAACGCCATTGATTTAAACACTACAGTTGAAATACTAACAGAAGAAAACAGAATTTGGAATAACTTAATTATTTAAAACCAAACGAGCCGATACTGCACCTGAACTAACAACCTGTTCTATTCCAATCACACCTTGCAAACACACGCTTCGGCAAAAGTTAAATCCAATCTCAGTTTCTTCCAGACAGGACATATTTCAGAGAGAAAGCTGATCAGTAATCATCTGCCAAGGCTTGGATTCTTTCTGCACTGCAGCAGCTTCTCACTGTTACAACTAAACGAAAGTAGAGAAAAAAAAACTGAACTGGGAGTAATGACCATTCACCTAAAATTGTAAACAGCTCGAGCCCAGACATTTCTGCTCCTCTGCCATTACTAACCCTCTTTAAAAAATAGCAAGACCAAAATGACCTTCTTAAAGGGGCAACATCGTGACAAATGTGATTGACAGTTTCAACACTGCTGTCAAGTAGCACTCACATGGCAGTATATTACACACTGATTCCCAAGTCTAACTTCCTCCAAGTCTGCATAGCTCTCACACAAACATGGAGAATGCTGGAAAACTCAACATGTCTCGCTGCAGCTGTGGGAACAAAACCTGAGTGATGGAAAACTCCCCAGTTCTCTGGATGAGTGAACAAAGCTCAAGGGGTTTGACGCCATCCAAGACAAAGCAGCCCCCGTTTGATTGGCCCCACATCCTCAAGCACCCAATCCCTCCACCACTGATGCTCAGTTGCTGCATTCTGTAATATTTGCAAACAGCACTGCTCTAATTCACGAAAGGTCCTCAGACAGCCCTTTCAAAAACCACAAACTTTTGCATCTGCAATGGTAATGACAACCGACACATGGGAACACCACCCGCTGCAAGTTACCCTCCAAGTCACTCACCAGCCTGACTTGGAATAAAATTGCCGTTTTGTTCTCACTGTCACTTGGACAGAATCTTGGATTTCCCTCCCTACCTGCATTGTAGGATTATCGACAGCATAGGCATTGTAGAGATCACGGAACGCAGCTCACCAGCAACTTTTCAATGGGCAAAAAGTGAGGGACAAAGAAATGCAGGCCGAGCCAGGGATTCCCAAATCCCATGACTTGATTTAAAGCAATCATCTGAAGTTGGCTGCAGATAAATCGTGCATAGAATAGAATATAATTCCTACAGTGTGTAAACAAGCCCTTCGCCCTGACAAGATAACATCGACCCTCCAAAGAGTAACCCACCCAGACCCATTCCTCTACTATTCTATCGGTACCCCTGTCTAATGCACTCAACCTGCACACCCCTGAACATGAAATTTAGCACGGCGAATCTACCTAACCTGCATATCTGTAGAGTGTGGGAGCAAGCCTGTGCACCTGGAAGGGGGAAAGTGTAAACCCCACACGGAAAGTCGACCGAGGCAAGAAATGAGCTGGTTTTCCTGGCGCTGTGAGGCAACAGTTCTAACCACCCAGCCACCTTGCAAGCCCATTTTGGAGTGAAAAGCATGATCTGCATTTCCTTTCACCTTTGAATACACCAGAGGATCTGTGTCACTTTCAGCTCCACGTGTCCAAAAATGAAAGGAAACAGCTGTCCGAACTCCAAATCGACCTCCATTTATCATTACCATCCTTGTACATTGTCTCAGCCATTTCTATGCCATTGGTGACAGATTGATATGGTCTCAGATTTGGATTCACTTCGGTGAAATGTTACTGAGGTTCAAATACCATGTTTTATTTTCACGAGGTCGCAGATGTATTGGAGCATGGGGTCCGAGGAGAGACACCGACGGAGATGAAATGACACTCGGTCAGTCTTCCGGAGCCCCGAGGAACTTCATGACAAAAAACACCATGGCGGACGGCGGAATCGAACCCAATTGTTTAAGTGAAGACCTGAGATCTGACCATGAATCAATTCTCGGGAGGATCCAACTCCAGGTACTGAGGGAAGGGAACCTCTGATGCCCATTTCCGCAACTCGAGTCACAACAACGTACAGCAGATGCACCTTGACTGATCTCTGAACTCACTGAGCCAGCCATTCTGTGCAAGGTCAAATAGGAGTGGGTGAAAATGTTGAAAAGCTAGGGAATTCTGTATCACATCAAATAATAATAATAATAATAATAATAATAATAATAATAATAATAAAAGATGTATGAACAAACCACTGCGATGGTCTGTTCAATTGTTTTGGTGTGGATAGCTTACAAGGAAATGGTATCCGGGGGAAAGTTGACTGTGCAGAAAAAAAAGTATGTCTCGAATTCACGTGCACAGTCGTAAAGCAGGAGTAGGGTCAGGGTATTCGACTCGACTTTACTGCTCCATCGTTCAATAAATGAGACCAATGGATTTTTAATTGCGAGGTGTGTCATCGTTACTTATATCAACTGTGACTACCTCAGCATTAGAGGATTTGACAGGGTGGAATTTTCAAAGTGCATGCAGGAGATCATTTTGTGTCGGTATGCTCATGATCCTCCTAGTGATGGGGCGGTGCGAGACCTAACATGAGTTAATTAAGCTGGTCAAGTGGTTGAAGTGTTTGTGGGCGAACATTTTAGACGAGTGACCATTTAGCTTACAAGGAAATGGTATCCGGGGGAAAGTTGACTGTGCAGAAAAAAAAGTATGTCTCGAATTCACGTGCACAATCGTAAAGTAGGAGTAGGGCCAGGGTATTCGACTCGACATTACTGCTCCATCGTTCAATAAATGAGACCAATGGATTTATAATTGCGAGGTGTGTCATCGTTACTTATATCAACTGTGACTTCCTCAGCATTAGAGGATTTGACAGGGTGGAATTTTCAAAGAGCGTGCAGGTGATCATTTTGTGTTGGTATGCTCATGATCCTACTAGTGATGGGGCGGTGCGAGACCTAACATGAGTTCATTAAGCTGGTCTAGTGGTTGAAGTGTTTGTGGGCGAACATTTTAGATGAGTGACCATTAATCTAAGAGTTTCAAAGTCTTTGTGGATAAGATTATGTATTGTGCAGAAATTTAAATATCTAAATTGATGTAAGAACATCATTACCCCAAATCCTGGAAGTGCTGGTATTTGGAGCTAAGTCAACTATTGAAAAGTGGTAATCTTTGAATAATATATCAGGAGAAGTTCTTTATAAAAGAAATGAATAGGTATAAGAGGAGCTCTGACATATCTTTGGAAGACAGAATTGAAGAAACCACACCCACTCATCACGCGAACCATTTTATATGTTTATTACCAGGAATGTGACAAGAGTGTGGCCGAGCAGAGACAAAAGAAACAAACTGTGCGTGGAGCCAGTTGATCTGGGTGAGGTGTTAACTAAGTATTTCTCATCTGTATTCATAAATGGCGAAGAAACTTTTGCTGTGAATTCCTGATGGGATGTTGAAATTCTAGAAAATATTAAGATTAATAAGGGAAAGGTAATTCATGCTCCCTTAGGCACAAGTTACATAAATCCATGGCCTGATGTGTGATATCCCAAGCTGCTACGCGAATCACGAGAGAAGATTTTTGGCACAATATATTGAACATTTCGCTGCCCCAAGGTGAAGTGCCAGATGGCTGGTGGGTAATGAACATTGTTCCTTGATAAAGTCAATTCCGATATGCGAGTAATGACAAAAAAATTAGTCTGATGTCTGGGGCAGGGAAATTACTGGAAAAAAAAGTTCTGAGCGATAGGATTAATGAACTCTTACAAAGTCAGGAATTGACCAATGATGGAAGGCATCAATTTTTTTTTAGCGCGAGATGGCTGTTTCAATGAGTTGAGTGTTTTGGAGCGGTGATTAAATGCAGTTATGACATTGTTGCATTTGATATTGTTCATGTAGACTTCAGCAAGGCCTTTAACCGGGTCGGACGTGGAAGGCTAGTCCAAATGCGAGATTACATGAGCCCCAAGGGAAGCTGGAAAACCGGATTCGAAATCGCCTTGCAAATCGGAATGCTAATTTTATGATTAGAAGCTGGTGACAAACCATGCACCTCAAGCATCACATATTAATCATTTCTCTTTGTCATGTACATTGAGTGGTTGGATATGAAGGTACAAGTAGCCAGCTTTGAGATTACGAGAAAATTGGTGATGCTTTTGATAGTGAGAACAGCGATCTCAGGCTATAGTCTGACAGTGATCATCTGGCACCTTGAGCAGGAAATTGCACATGGAATTTCATTCTGACCAGTGAAGGATATGCATTTTGGGTGATTTTATAAGGGAAGAATATGAGGTATAAACGGTATGTTCATGGAGAGTACTGAGTAATAAACGGAGGTAAGTGTACAGTACATAGATACCTGAATGTGTCAGCACAGGTCGGTGAAGACGGCACACTGAATATTTGTCTTAACGAGACAGGGCTAGAACATAGAAGCAAGGAAATCTTCTTATTACGTTATAAAATATGGGTTTCGACCAAAAAAGAAATATCCTGCACAGTTCTAGTCACCATAATATCAGAAGGAGGTGACTGCATTGGAAAAGGTGCAGGGGAGATGTACTGAGATTTCGCCTCGAATGAATGTCTCAGTTCTGAGTTGAGTCTGGATTGGCAAATTTCGCTTTCCTTGAGCAGACGAGGCTGAGAGGAGAATTGATTGAGTGATGCAAAAGCATGAAATGGTAGATTGGGTGAAACTTTTGCCCATGGTCGATGAGTTTGAGAGCAGCTAGCATAGATTTAAAATGAGGAACAAGTGTTTTCAAGGAGTTCTGAGACAATTTCATTTTGACTGAGAGAATAGTAGACACGTGGTACTGGCTGCCTGAGATGGTGAGGGAGGCAGCTACTCTCGTAACATTGAAGAAGCATCTGGATAAGTACTTAAAATGTCAGGGAACAGTAGACAACGGACAAAGTGCCGGCAGGTGAGATTGTTCAATATACACATTGAGGTCTGAAGGTCTGTTTATCTCTGGTATGTGTGACGCTGTAACCTTTATTTCAATACCATTGGGGAAGATGATGGCCTCGTGGTTTTATCATTGGTCTGTTCGCTAGCGATACCCTCACCCCGTGAATGAATAAAGAAAAACTATCTTAAATAAATGTTGGCATCACTCTGCATCACTAAAGAGAAATCCATCCAATGGTGTCAACACTTTCCCGCATTGACTGAGGATACCTTTTTCAAACTCAGCCCTGGTCTGGCGCTTGGTTGTCTCCCGGTTAATCTCACTATTATTCGTCTGTGTCTCTGTTTGTCTCTCTCTCTCTAATAATAGAACAGTCTGATGGTCCTCTGGGACTTGACCTTTTAACTTTAATTAGCACAGACATCATTTACAAGCTTACGTGTCCGGAACTCTGCACATCTCTTATTAAAAACATTGAATGGCAGCCTTGTCTGTTCGAGTATTCCCTTGGCTCACTGATCTGTCAATGATGAAATCTCTCTCGTCACCCCGACTGAAACAGCGCACACCGCACTGAAATAACATGAACACTTTTCCGAGATATCCTGAGCCAGCTGAAACGTCAAATCTACCAACTGCAGTTACCTTTTAATGAAATTCTCTCTCATGTTTCCAAGCAGCAGTGAATGTGGACGCAATTTATCTTATGGTCCTTCAGCGGAATAAAGAAACCTGCTCTCCCAGAAATCAGTTTGGTGAATTACATTGCAAACACTTTACTGCAAGGCATTGCTTCTGGGGCAAGATTAAAAAAAAACAAACTGCACAAAACACGCCAGGTGTGGTCTCTGCAACGTTCTGCATAAGGACGGTTGAAAGCAACCTTGCTTCTGTGTTCAAATTCTTGTTCAATGAAGGCCTGCATGCCTTTCCATCTCGGACCTGCTTCCTTCTTTACAGTTCCTGGTGCACAGGGTCATCCATAAAATGTTGTTACTCGTCTCTTGCTGAATTTTAATACTCTTCTCTCTTATTTTCTGTCTCCTATCGTTAACCTCACCCTTTTCCCAATTATATCGCATCTTTCATGTGTTGCTCACTCACTAACGTGTCTGGATGGCATTGAAGTAAAGCTGACAACACCACATTTGATCCTCTCAACTATAATAATTGATTGTATATGCCCCACCGTCAAGTTCTCGTACACATCATTTATTACCGCCTTCCAGTGAAAATGCTCAGTTTTACCTGTCCGTGAACTCGCTCTCTGTCCTGGCCAGCAGATTTGGGATGAAAAATGTGAACCGACTATGTTAAAGTTGAGAAGAGAGAAACAGGTCCACAGCCCGTGGCAGTAAAAGACCTGGTACTGTCCATGCAAATAATCGGATAATGGGAAAACTCTAAAGCATCAAATGGAATCAGATAAAGATTTCAGGAATGGATGGTAGGCAATTCATAGTTACGTGCAATAGCATGTACTTCAGGTTTGAACACCGACCTCTGAATTGGGAGTTTATCGACAGTGTTGTAAAATTCATAAACAGCACGAGGACCGTTTCTCCCACGTTTAATATGATAGTTACACCTGAAAAATTGTAGAGCTCTTAAATATGAATTGCCTACCATCCATTCCTGAAATATTTATCTGATTCCATTTGATGCTTTAGAATGTTCCCATTATCCGATTATTTGCATGGACAGTACGAGGTCTTTTACTGCCACGGGCTGTGGCCCTGTTTCTCTCTTCTCAACTTTAACATAGTCGGTTCACATTTTTCATCCCAAATCTGCTGACTTTCTTTTCAGAATGCACAATGGGTTTGTATCTGGGACTTTGATGTTGTGGCCATTTCGGATACATGGGTCGAACAGGGACGGGAATGGTTGTGGCAGGTTCTGGGATTCAGATGTTTCAGTAAGAACAGAGTAAAATGTAAA
>NW_025205464.1:7417-10540 GCF_004010195.1 Chiloscyllium plagiosum | reverse complement strand
GTCTAACCACGGCCTTACGGAGCTGCAGGAAAATCTGCGGCTCTTAAACTCAATCCCCATGCTAATAAAAGTCAACACATCACAAACCTACTTCGCAACCCGAGCAAGAAAGATGGAAACTTTGAGGAATCTATGGACATGGTCCCCATGATCCCTATGCTCCTCGACATTCTTTAAGCCTGCACTCAGCATTTAAATTCAACCTTCCCATGTGAATAACTTCACTGTTTGAAGGCCATCTGATACGATTAGCACCGCTGGCAGTGCATTCTACCCACCAACCACCCTCTGTGTAAAGAACCTACAGAAGACATCCCACCTGAACATTCCTCCAAATATCTTTAACGTATGCCCCACGTAATCGATATTTCCGCCATGGGAAACAAAAGTCTTTTGCTGTTCATTCTATATTTGTATCTCAAGGTGTTGTACACCTGTATTAAGTCACCTCTCATCTTTATTCACTCCAATGATAAAAGTCCTCGCTCCTTCAACTTTTCTTCATAAGACATCCAGGTCGCATCCTGGTCAATCTCTTCTAAACCCTTTCTAAAGCCCCCACATCTTTCCTATAATGAGGCAATCAGAACCCAAAACAATAATCCAAGTATTGACTAAACAGAGGTTTTTAGAAAAACAGCATAAACTTGTAGCTCTAAAACGCAAGTCAGGACTAATGAAAGCCAACATACCAGACGCCTTCTGAACAGCTCTATCAACCTGGCTGGCAACTTTGAGGGATCTATCAACATGTATCCCATTATCCCTCTATTTCTGACTTTGGCAAGAAATCCTGCCTTGAACCCTCTTTTCTGCATTCAAATTCAACTTTCAAAAGTGAGTCACTTCACACCTTTCCGGGTTAAACTCCATCTTATCATTGTAGTTTTGCATCCTGTCAATATACCCTTGAAACCGAAAAGGGCCTCCAAACTACCCATCACTCCACCAACCTTTGCGTCATCTGCAAACTTACTAACTCACCCTTCCACTTCCGCATCAAATCATTCATAAAAAACTCGAAAGAGCACAGATGCCACAAATGATCCCTGCAGAGTATCATGGTAACCCAGCTCCAGATATAGTACTTTCCACCACCCGCTGCCTTCTTTGGGCCAACAAATTCTGTATTCTGATACATAGGATTCCATGTATCCTCTCATCGCCCTTCAAAAAATGCATACCGTTTGATCTGCAGTTCTATATCATGTGACTGCCCCCAATTATCCACCACACTATATATTTTTCCTACCAGTCTTTGTAACATCTGCGAAATTCTTCATCTGTACCTTACATGTTATGGTCAAATTACAGATGCACATATCAAAAGCCAGGGCCCACCACTGAGACTGTGAACGGCTCCCACGAAAAGAAAACAGATTCTAGTCACAGAAACTTTCCAAAACCATCACTGTTCTTTGCTGACTTGCAGCTTTTTAAAAAACATAAATTAATTCTTGGCATTGGATCTCATATCTTCTTGACCAGTCTTCGACAATGGACATTATCAAAAGCATTGGTGAAGTCTATGTGGATGTCAGCAGATCCATCAGGTATGTTAAACGCAGTTACATTTTATCGGTGATGGCTGGGGGTACAGAGCGGAGTTACAGAGAGGTCGTCATGCTGCAAGTACAACAGGAAGGGTGACTGGTTGCTGTCAATGGATGGAAAGTGAATCGGCAGGCAGTGCAGAGACCCCTGCGGCCGTTCCCCTTAATAAGTGTACCGTTTTGGATATTGTTGAGAGGCACAGCTTACAATGGTAAGCAATGGGGCATAGCTCTCTGACACAAACGTTGGTCCTCTTGCTCAGGAGTGAAGGAGAAAGAGGAGCAGAGCACTAGTATATGGGGACTCCACAGTCAGGGGACAGAGATGAGGTTGTGTGGGGACTACGGAGACTCAGGATTGTTGCGCTATCACTCAGGTGCCTGGATTCATGATGTCTCTGATCGTTTTTGCGGGATCCTCGAGGTGGAGAGTGAACAACCCATGTCGTGGTCCAGATAGGCACCAGTGTCACAGGTAAGAAGAGAGATGGGGAGTTTAGGTTGAAATTCAGGAAAATGGGTTGAAGGTAAAAGTTAGAAGAAACAGTGTTTTTACGTCTCGCTTGTTGTACGTGCCACATCTGCCCGAGGCGCGGTGTCGGGAGAGATGGCAGCTGAACACGTGGCTGCAGGGATGGTGCATGAGGCAGGGTTTTGGATTCCTGGATAATTGGTGCTGTTTCTGTGGTAGGTGGGAGCTGTCCAAACAGGATGATGCCCACCTGAACCAGAGGGGTCGCAATAACTTGATGTGGGTGGGGATTTTCTGCACATCTTTGAGTGGGCATAAACTAATTTAGCAGAGTGATGGGAACCTAAATTGTAGTATCAGTTTCCAGGAGGTTGTTAGTTGAGATGAAATAAATAAGATTTTCAAGGTCTCAAGAAGTTGATTGTAAAGTGTCTACTTCAATGCCTGGAACATCAAGAAAACGTTGGTTGAACTTGCAACATGGGTTGGTATCTGGGATTTCGATGTTGTGCGGAGACATCATGAATCCAGGCATCTGACTGGTACCGCAACAATCGTGAGTCTCTGTAGTTCCCAGACAACCTCATCTCTGTCCCCTGAATATGGAATCCCCAGACACAAGTGCTCTGCTCCTCTTTCTCCTTCACTCCTGAGCAAGAGGACCAACGTTTGTGCCAAAGAGCTATGCCCCATTGCTTACCCTTTCGGAAACATGAATAGAGCAGGGACAATAATGGTTGTTGTATGTGCTGGGATTTAGATATTTAAGTAAGAACAAAGAAGATAGCAAAAGAGCCGGGTGTTGAGATATTGCTAAACAACGATATATGGGGGGTAGACACTAACCTGGAAATTATAGACCAGCGAGCTATACTTCGGTTGTGGGGAAAGTACTGGAAAAGGTATAAGATTTGCATTTATAATCCAGAGAGGAATAAGTTGATAAGTGATTGTCAACACGGTTTCGTGAAGGGTAGGTCGTGCCTGATAAACCATTTTGAGTTCCTTTAGAAGGTGACCAAACAGGTGAATGAAGGTAAAGCAGCTGATGTCGTATATGTGGATTTTAGTGAGGCATTTGATAAGCTTCCCCGCGGT
>NW_025205464.1:0-6301 GCF_004010195.1 Chiloscyllium plagiosum | reverse complement strand
ATCACAAAATATATGTGTGCATGTCGGTCTTTGTCTGTCTGTGTGTGTGTATGTCTGTCTGGGTTGGAGGTTGTGAGTGCGAGAAAGTATATGTGAGTGTGTAGTGAGTGCAGAGTGTCTTCCGTCTGTGAGGGGATGCTTGTGTGAATGTGGGAGTGTGTGTGTCTGTAAGGGTGTGTGCGGGTGTCCGTGTGTATGTGTGCATAGGAGTGCCTGTGTGTGTGTGAGAGTGTGTGTGGGTCGGAGTGTCTGTATGTGTGTATAGTGCAATGGTGGTCACCTGAAATGTGACATGAACCCAAGGTCCCAGTTGAGGCCCTCCCTATGGGTAAAGAACTTAGCTATCAGTGTGTGCATAGGAGTGCCTGTGTGTGTGTGAGAGTGTGTGTGGGTCGGAGTGTCTGTATGTGTGTATAGTGCAATGGTGGTCACCTGAAATGTGACATGAACCCAAGGTCCCAGTTGAGGCCCTCCCTATGGGTAAAGAACTTAGCTATCAGCGTCTGCACGGCCAGTTTGCGCTGCTGCCTATCCCGAAGTTCGCCTTGGAGGATAGTCACCCGAAGTTCCGAGGTCGAATGTCCTGAACCACTGAAGTGTTCCCCAACTGGGATGGGACACTCCTGTCTGTTGATCGTTGTGTGGTGCCCATTCATCAGTTGTCGTAGCCTTTGCTCGGTTTCCCCAATATACCATGCCTCCGGGCATCCTTGCCTTAAACGTATAAGATCGACATCGTTGGCTGAGTCACATGAGCACCTGCCACGAACATGATCGCAGGTGTCCCCATGTGTAATGTTGATATCAATGTCCACACTCTGACACGTCTTGCATCGCCTACCGTGACAGGATTGTATGCAGTTGTCCTAGAGCCGGGCAGCTTGCTACGAAAATGAATTTGGGAGATGGTATTTGCAGATGGCAAAACGCCAGCCAAACTATTCCTCGTGAGGAACAAGGTTGTAGAATTATTTGTTTAGTTGGCTCGAAATGCTATCAGTTATTATTCAATCTAGAGAATGTTCGGATTCAGAACGGATCACTTGTTGAAGATCTGTAATTCGTGACCACAGTCTGATGAACACGTTGTTCAATTTTGAATTCGTTTGTGGGACTTCAGCGTCGCTGCCGACCACCATGGATAGCTCACCGCTATTTGCTCTTGATAAAGTCGTCTTGAGCTGCCTCACTTTAGAAATAGATTTGACTCAACATTGTTACTGAGATTGCAATCAGACATTTAATGCATTGCCTGAGGTAAGATGACACCTTTTTTAGATAGGCTGACTTCATCTTGATAATGTAATTCTGGATTTCCATATTAAAGAACATAAAACACCATATCCAGTTCAAAAAGATGGAGGGCTTAATCTAAATTTGTTTACGAGCTATAATCTGTTGTTGTGTGATATTTAAATAAAGTTGTTTCATCTATCATAACAACTCCATGACACTGTAACACTTGCGCTCTGCATTCTGTGCTGTGCGGTCGTGTTCCACAGCCACCTGATGACGAGGCAGCGCTTTGAATGCTAGTGTTTTTACATAAACTAGTTAGACAATAACATGGTGTTGTATGATCTTTAACAATATTTTACAGGAGAAACACGTCGACTGGTGGTAATATGTATCAATGGGTATGTGGGCTTAGATAGACTGTGGGATGGATTGGCCGATAAGCCCTGATTATAATGATTGCTGCAGTGGGTTCCAGCGCTCGAACGATATATTCCTGCTCATCCTTTGAGTTTTTGCATTGACTATCGCATTCGAACTCCTGTTTTTTGGGTGTGAATTCGTCATAGAAATGATCAAAAATGTAACAACTACTGACTGCTTCCCGCAAGGCGACACAGTCCAGCTGTGATCTCACCAAAAAGCCAATCTGAGAGTTTGGACCATCAGCCGTTTGATTATCTAGTCATACATGTCGAGAATCAGCCAGATTTTTGTACAGACTTTGTTCCCAGGACTTCAAGTACTCATTAGCAAATTGGGAGCCAGGAATTCTGGAAGGCAACAACTGCGCAACATAGAACAGTATCAACCCTCGATGCTGTGCCGGCTTTTTGTCTTACTCGTTGATCAAACTAACCTACACACTCTTCATTGTACTACTACCCATGTGCCTGTACAAGAGTAGCTTCAATTTTTCTAATACATCAAATTCTACTACCAGAACTGGCAGTACTTTCCACGTACCCCTTTAAATAACTGTCCGCTATTGATAGCCATTTCGGCCCTTCGGAAAAACTTAGTCTCTCATAAATCACTCTATCTTTGCTTCTCATCACCTTGTACAATTTACCAAATCGCCTCTCACGGTTCTTCACTACAATGTAATAAATCTTAGCTGCTTCCAACTTTCTTCATTAGACATGCCCTCCAGTCAGGCAGCATCTAGAGCTTTCACATCCTTCCGAAAACGAGGTGAAAATAACTGAAAACAATATTCCATGTGTGGTCTAACCAGGGTTCTGTCGAGGTGCAGTAAAATCATGCGGCTCTTAAACTTAATTCCGTTCCTAATGAAAGCCAAAGCGGCATATGCCTTCTTCACAATGCTATCAACTTTAATAGTAACTTCGAGGAATGTATGGATATGGACCCGAATATTCCTCTGTGCCTCTACAATTCCAAGAACCCTGCCTTTAAACCCGCATTTAAATTCGACCTTCTAAAATGAATCGCTTCCCACTTTTTCACTGTGAACTCCATTTTCATTGACTTTTCATACCTTGATACCCGCAGTGTTCAGACGAAATTATATCAATAGATAGTTAAATAACAAATATCTGACAGAGAGTGACTCAAATGCAATTTTCTATGCACCTCTTGGAATGATGGCAAAAAGCTGATCCAGTTTGAAATTTTGAACACATCCCAATTTAACCCATTACTAATCCTCCTTAAGATGCTCCTTGAAATCTCCCACTTTGAAAAACAACTTTAGTAAAATGACAGAATTTTCAATGACTTAACTTTATGATTATATCATTAGTAGTCAACGTATGGGTGTATTTGTGAGTACTGAGAACGGCAAAGCAATTGGCTCAGATTAATCAGTTGTTCCTGGTCATGCAAGTTGTGATATCCAAATTGCTCCTCATCACTTCCAAAATTAATCTCGCTGCTTGTGTTTCGATTCTGCTCGAAGAAAATGAACAGTCAGAATATTTTAAATATTTGAATGTTTCCCGTTATCTGCCAAGGTGAATCCTCAACAACGTTTTGCATCCTCAGCTCGGTCAGTAAACAGTACAGTCAAGGATTCCTCCAATTTGAATCAGCTTGGGTTTTCTACTTTCCTTCAAACAATCATGGAAAATTCAAGTAACTGTAAGATATACTTTACCTGCCCAATTATACTTTATAAAGCAGTACGAAACTTGCCATTCCGTACACCTGTGTTAGTTGCTCGTATCGCATCTGTACAGAGAAATTAAATCTTTCTGAAATGACCCCAAAGTTTTCAGCATCCAGTTTTGGAGTCTGTTGGAAATCATGAACAAATATTGCCAGGAATGTGAAAAGATTAAAGTCGTTCTCAATGTTTGTAACCTTTTCAAAATGTTCTATCTTTACAGATGTCCACCAAAAACACGGACTATGTTTCTGTACTTAACTACATTGTGGTTTATTGCACATCACTAAGTTCGAGCTGAAAGTCGATTACTTTGAACTCGTAACCTTTAACTAAATTATGTTATTCCCTATTCCACTTATAACGGTCCCCGACATAAGCATAGAAATGTATGTGTGTCTATATATATGTAATAAAATATGTTTATGTAGGGAGAGAGAAAATAAACGCAGGGCGATGTTACAGTTACCCACAGCGTGCACTGAGGTGTTGTCTTTTTTAAGTAGTATTTGGCCGCAGTCGAGCACATCTCCAGCTCCTTTTCGCTTGCTTGCTAAAGACAGAGCGTCATAATGTAGTACAGCAACGAAAGAAAAACCTTCAGTCCAACTACTTCCTACCGTCCATAATAGAAACTGAACAGGTCACGTCTGCCTGGATTTGGTCCATCTGGCTTCGGGCCATCTGGCTTCGAATCTTTCCTATTCATGGACATATCCAAACGTAGTTTGAACATTGCAATGGAATCCGCACACATGACCACCCCTGCGAATTCATTCTGCACACAGACCACCCTCTATGCAAAAGTTGTCCCCTCTCATGTCTTTGCATATCTCTCATCTCACCTTAAGATTATTCCCTCTAGTCTCAACGTACCCCAGTCATGGTTTTATATAGCTATAAGTTCACCGTTCAACCTCCAAAGCTTCAGTGAAAATGAATACTCAACCGTTCAAGTTATTCCTGAGAAGTCAAAGGTTCCATAACCCTCAGCATCCTGGTTAAAAAAAAAAACATGCTGAACTCCCCAATTTCATTATATAGCATTCCAATAATCGGAACAATTGAGGACTGCAGACTGCAGAAGCTGGAGATCAGAGTCATAAATTGTGGTGTTGGAAAAGCACAGCCGGTCAGACAGCATGCGATGAGAAGGAGACCCGATGTTTCTCGCAGAAGCACTTCCTCAGGAATGCGTGATGAAGAGCTTATGCTCCAAACGTTGACTCTCCCTCTCTGCCGATGCTGCCTGTACGGCTGTGGTTTTCTAGCAACAGAATGTTTGACTCTTTCCCATAATGGGTTGAAACGAAATGGACTACAATGCTCCATGGGAGACGTCACTAACAATTTTAAATCTAAAAATGACGTCCCAATTCCTATCCTCAAACGTCTGGACAGTGAAGGCCAGCATACTAAATGCATTCTTAACTATCCTATAAATGTGTGACATAAAGTTCAAAGAATTATGTACCTAATCTCCGAGGTCAGTCTTATCTATAATACCATGTAATGTCTTGCTTTAATTGAATATTTCCTGCCTTGCTGTTTTGCAAAATGCATGTTTCATATTAATAACTGTTGAACTAGGTCTGCCATTGTTCCACGCCTTTATCCGTCCTCTAGACATCCCTTTATAATCTTAGAAAACTGTCTTCACTGACGAATGGCCAGCGTTTTTGCTGTCATCCATAACCTTATTGATTTTTGCTCTATTCTGTAACAAGATGAGGGCGTCGCTGGCTCGGCAGCATATATTGTCCATCCTTAATTGCTGGCAACAGGTCTCTAGTCCGAAAATAAAACTATCATCTACCAACCCTCTCTGTATCTTGCTAGCAAACATATTTCGTATTCAATTGCCATATTAACCCTGAATCCGATGTGATCAAACGTTATTAATTTGACGAGAATGTGAAGCCTTGTCAGAGGATTTACTGAAGTCCAAGTTAACAACATGAACCAGTTCACTTATCGATGTTTTTGGATGTATCCTCAGAAAACTCAATCACCTGTTGGAGACATGATTTCCCGTGCACAAAATTATGCTGACTCATCAATCCTTGACTCAGGCAATGCATACACATCCAACATTTTAGCAGCACCGACAAGAACTCACACATCATCAAAGATGGACTCAATATATCTGCAATTCCTCGGTTTCTCCTTGTATCCCTTTATAAGCAATGCCACTCTCCAGTCATCTGGAATCTCTCTCGTTGATATTCATGATGCACATGTGTCTGCAAGGGCCCTGTGAATTCCTACCTAATTTTCCTCAATGTACTGAGGCATGTGACATCAGGTCAAGAAAATGTATCGATATTTATATTTTCTAAGACTTCCAACACTTCCTGGTCTGTGGTGTGAACAATTTCAAAACACCAATATTTAGTCCTCTACATTCTCTCGCCTTTGTTAATTTCACTACAGTAAAAAAGAAGAGGACATAAAACATTCACTTACTATCACATCTGTCTCGTGGGATTGAACACAAAGGCGACCTCTTCGAACTGTATTGGGTCCTACACTCTCTTTTGCCCTTTTGGTCAGCATCACTATTGTCACCTTCCCCACCACAGCAGGAAGTGCACAACCTGCCCCTGCATCATCTCCTCACCTCCATCTAAGACCGCAAAGAATCCTTTCACATCTAACAGAAATTCACCTGTACCTCCAAAAATGTCAATTACTGTATCCGTTGCACTTGATGTGGTCGTCTGTCGATTGCAGAGAGTGGATGTCAACTTGTGGATCGTTTCAGAGAACCTCGCTTCGAAACCCGCACTAACGAACCCCATTGCCCTGCGGTGCAACACTTCAACACTCCCACACACTTCACCAAGGACATGGAAGTTCCTGGGCCTCTTCCATCGCCAAACCTTCGCGATCCAAAGACTGAAGGACGAACGCCTCTTCTTCTGCCTTTGAAAAGTG
>NW_025205463.1:0-10538 GCF_004010195.1 Chiloscyllium plagiosum | reverse complement strand
CTTAAATCCTATCCCTCAGAATTCTTTCCAAAACCTTTCTGACTACAGACATAAGACTGACTGGTTTGTAATTGCCAGGGATTTTCTTATTCTCCTTCATGAAAAGGGGAACAACATTTGCCTCCCTCCAATCCTCCGGTACGACTCCAGTGGGGAGTGAGGGAGCAAAGACCTTCATCAGCAGCTTAGCAATCTTCTTTCTCGCTTCCCGGAGCAGCCGAGGATAAACCCGGTCTGGCCCTGGGGACTTATCAATCTTAATGTTTGCCAAAATTTCCAGCACATCAACTTCATTAATCTTGATCCGTTCAAGCCTGTTTCCCAGCTCCTAAAAGTTCTCATTCACAACAAGGTCCTTTTCCTTAGTGAAAGCTGAAGCAAAAATCTCATTTAGGGCTTCCCCTATCTGCTGAGACTCCATGCACAAGTTCCCTATGCTATCCCTGACCAGCCCTATCTTCTCCCTGATCATTCTCTTATTCCTCACATACGAGTAAAATGCCTTTGGATTCTCCTTAATCCTTCCTGCCAAGTCTTTTTTGTGCCACGTCCTGGCTCTCCTTATGTCCATTTCTGAGTTCCTTTCTAGTAAGCCTGTAATCTCTAAAGCAGTGCCAGATCCTCCACCTGACTTAAGATGCCTTCTTCCTTTTGACAAGAAGCTCCTCTGTTCTTGTCATCCAAGGCTCCCTAATCTCACCCCTTTTTGCCTGTCTCAGAGAAACAAATTTGTGCATCACTCGCAATAAATTCTCTGTAAACAGTCTCCACATGTCCATTGTGCCCTGTGGAACAATTGCTCCCAATCTGTACTTCCCAACTCCTGTCTGTTACCATCATAATTCGCTTTTCCCCAATTAAACATCTTCCCTTAGTAACTGCTCCGTTCCCTCTCCAAGGCTATGGTAAATGTGAGGCAGTTGTGGTCACTGTCAAAAAGTATTCTCCCACAAGATCTGACACCTGTCCTGGCTCATTGCCGAGCACCAAACCCGAAATGGCCTCTCTCCTGCCTACATACAGAGTATGCCAACAGCCTGCCTACATACAGAGTAAGGAAACCCTCCTGAACACACTTGACAAAAACAACTCCATCCAAACCATCTGCACTAAGGAGGTTCCAGCCAATATTGGGAAGTTGAAGTCACACATAACGACAACCCTGCTACATCTGCATTTTTTTCAAAATCTGCCAGCCTACGAGCTCTTCAATCTCCCTACTGCTATTCGGGTGTCTGTAGAAAACCCCCAATGCGGTGGCTGTTCCCTTGCTGTTCCTAACTTCCACCCATACTGACTCAGTTGACAAACCTTCCTTAATAACCTTCGTTTCTGTGATGCATTCTCTGATTAGCAACGCTACACGCCCTCCTCTTTTTCCACCCTCCCTGTTCTTTTTAAACATTCTAAACCCTGCAACATCTAGCAACCATTCCTGCCTGTGAAACCCACGTCTCCATTATGGCCACAACATCATAGTCCCAAGTACTGATCCATGCTCTAAGTTCGTCACTCTTATTTCTGACACTCCTTGTGTTAAAGCAAACGCACTTTAACCGATCCCTTTGTTTCATCATGTGAAAACCCTTCCCGGTAGATTCACTACATCCTGTCACTGCCCCATCTACAACTTACCCCCTCTCAGATAGCTCTGGTTCCCACCCCCTTGCCAAATTAGTTTCAACCCTCCCGAACAATTGTGGTACTACATTTACTGCGTCTGTACCAATTGAGACACAGACCCGAACCAACTTTTCCAGAATCTGTCCCTTCCCTGGATTCACTCCTTTTCCTTTCAGTTGCTGCAAGTCAACAATTGAACCCCAGAATGAAAACAAAATGAAATGGAAAATGGGAAGTGAGAGAAAAAAAAAGAGCATTGTACTCACTGAGGCTGGACGGAGGAAGAAAGTTGCAGCAACTTCACAAGTTCAAGGTCCCACTTCCGCATTCAGACAATAGGGGCCTCTGATTCGCAGGACAAGGCTGCTACCGGTCCTCCACAGCTCCCCATTGGTCCAGTGGAAGTCAGTCTCACGCCGTTTCCGCGGACACCAAGGAGCTTTCGCAATGCTTTGCTGACACCGAGGAGTATTTTCTGTTAATGCTGAAGCCACAATTCCTACCACCCCAACATTTTACTCCTTTTGCACGTTGTTTGGCAGCTCAACCTTTATATGTCTTTTCCCAAGGGTACAGGAGTCCCAAACTAGAGGGGCATAGGTTTACAGTAAGAGGAGAAAGATTTAAAAGGGGCCTAAAAGCAACATTTTCGTGCAGAGGGTGGCGCGTGTATTGAACTAACTACCAAAGGATGTTGTGAAGGCTGGTACAATTGCAACATTTAACAGGCATCTGTATGTGTTGAGAGGGATATGGGCCAAGTGCTGGCGAAAAACAGTGGCTCAGTGGTTAGTACTGCTGTCTCACAGGGCTAGGGACCCAGGTTCGATTCCAGCCTTAGAAGACTGTCTGTGTGAATTTTGTGCATTTTCCCCATGTCTGTGTGGGTTTCCTCTAACAATCCAAAGCTGTGCAAGCCATGTGAATTGGCCATGCGAAATTGCCCAGTGTTATGTGCATTAGTCAGAGTGTGTTACTGTTTGGCAGGTTGGTGTGGATTTGTTGGTCAAAGGGCCTGTTCCCGCACGACAGGGAATCTAATCTAATCAACTGTGTCACTACATTAATTTAGGATATCTGGTCGCGCGGACCGAAGGGTTTCTTTCCATGCTCTGAAACTATATGACTATTTATACATGATCAGAACCAATTTCACAAGACTAGGAAAAAGCCATTCACCCAGAACAGCTATCGCCTAACCGCGCATACTTCCATGCAAGTTTCAGAAAGATTTTGGCAGCTTCTTTTTTAGAAAAGATTAATATGCTTTCAGACTTTAATGATGTTTCTGAATATATCATTATACCTATTTCCAGTTTTAAAACTCAGCCATTTTTCATGCACTCCCATCTCCCAGGTACAGTCATCACCATCCATTTTCTCTCTTCTGAGTAGGGCTTGATACAGCGATCAAAGAGGGCTTGAGAGAGGAGATAGGAGTCAGGGGAGGTGGAGAAGGGAGAGAAGATGGACAAGGGGTGTAGGGTACAGAAAGACTGGGTGGACAGAGTGGGGAGAGAGAATTGAGGGATACAGAGTGTGAGGGAAGAGAGTCAGAGACACAGAGAGAGAGCGAGAGACAGAGAGAGAGAATAATGGGGGGCAGTGGATGGGAAAAGAATGGGGGAAAGACAGCATAAAACCCACCTTCCTCAGTGTCCCACGAACTGGAATCCGCTCCTCCCACAGCAGGCTTGGGGCAATCATTTCTCAATATACACATGGCTAAGGCAATAGGACCATATAATCCCTACATGCATTTGGCCCAGCAAATTCACAATGACCTTCCAAACAGCATCCTATCCAGACCCTACAGCCCTGCAAGTCCCCATGACTAACCAACTCAGTTGGGACGACTGACTGAATCCTTTCTTGCAATGGCAGATTCCTTCCTTAAAAAGGACATGAGTGAATCAGGTGGGGTTTCTTTTTCCCTGAAAACTGTCTCCTCATTAGATTCTGAACTCCAGATTTCTGACCGAATTGCAATCCTGCCATGACAAATGGCGGAATTCAAACTTGGGAGTCCAAGAGCTAGATTAATAGTCCAGTCAATAATGGCATTTGTCTGTCGCTCCTGGAATTCCCTTGCAATGGCACGTGAACTTGCTGGGACCTCCACAGGTGGGAGGACCGGGAGAATCCCTTCCCACATTGAGAGCAAGCCTACGGCCCGCTTATAGATTGACAGTCTAGGTGACTGAGCAAACCCCTTCCCACACAATGGGCACGTGAATGGCTTCTCTCCTGTTTGGAACCGCGGGTACATCTATAGGTTGCCCATCTGACTGAATCCCTTCCTGCACATGGAGTGTTGCTGTCTCACGAGGTGGGATGCTTCAGTGAATCTCTGCCCACACAGAGAAGGCGAATGGCCTCTCACCTTTGTGAACGTATCCATGGTTGTTGCAAGGTTTGTAGCTCAGGTTGAGGTTTAGGATGTAGAGTTGCTCACTGAGCTGTAGGTTCAACTGGGACAACACATCTATTCTGGGACAGGTGAAGCAAAGACAAGCCAGATAATTCCTAGAGGCCTGGCACTCCAACCACAACACCATAAACAAACACATAGATCTAGATACCATCCATCAAACCCTTCAGAAAATGAACAGGAAATCGCATCACCACAAACCCCAAGAACCCCATCCAGGACAAACATATAAATAGAAAGCAGGAGACAACAGCTTCGCTTCACTTGGAGGTTGCCACTGATGAAGTTACCGAGCCAGGTAATGAAACGTCTGGATATCAAACCTACAGCTCACCGAGCAAACCTACACCTGTATTAATGATTTTTCAGAGCCAATGGGGAAGGGAATCCTTTCCCACATTTCCACAGCTTCTCCATGGGGCGAGCTTTCCTTGTGTCACTCTGGGTTTGAAATTACAAACAGAATGAATACATACAGTCTCTTCCCACTGCGCGGGGCAAGATTTTGATCCTCAAGCTGAGCAAATGGTTTGAAGCACTTTTCACAGTCAGCGCACTGAATCTCCCTCACACGGGTGTCTCAGTATTCTTCTTGCCACATCAATGTCCAAAGTCTCTCAAGCAGACAAAAGCAAACATTTCTTTTTGATTTTATTGGCTGCTGATATTCAAGTTCCATTGAATCAAGTGGCTCCATCAGAAATTGATGTATCAATTGCTTTCGATTTTTTTGTCCTGCAAGAATTCACAAAATAAGTGTTCACTGTCAGTACAATTAAATAAACATAACATTGGTGGAAATTCCTAAAGATTGCCAGATGACTGCTGATCACATTATTCAGAACACAGAAACCTGAAAACCCTCATGCAGCCAGCTAGCCTGAAGTGTGTATGGAGGAAAACTTCATTTAGGTGACAATGACCTGGAACAAGCTGCCGACAAAGATGCTGGAAATGGAGTTGAACTGAGGATATGAAAATGAAATGTCAAGGCTACTTGAGAAAACAAAACCAGTAACGTTAATGACTGACTTCCTGCTGTCTTATTAAATAAAAAAAAGATGACAAGAAATACAGGATATATCTCCGATACTATATTAGAAGGTGAAGAATAATTTTATATCAATCTACCAATCCCTTAAATACTGCTCAGTTCCATGAGAAAATCCCCTTTTATTTGTGAACATGAGGAAAGAAGTAATCCTTTTCAAGGGTGCAATGTACCAAACTGAGAGAATACACAAGGAAAATACCTTTAACAGGGACAGGAGGAGACCTGAGCACCTTTGCAGAGTCTGCTCCCTCCCTATGTTCACTCCAGTTGCTACAAGTGAACAGTGTTCCTCCCCCCGCCAACTTTCTCTCTCCCTCCCAGGATGAGGAATGGAAAGGGGGAAACATTTCTTTGCTCCCAGATTTTGTCCATAGGGAGCGAGTTTCACTCTGAAACTGACAGGACTTCTGCGTTGTGATGTCCACAAAGGGTCGAAGGGGCTGGGCAGACAGTGTGCTTGCACTGAAGGATACTTTTCAAACTCCTTCACTCACCAAGTTTATGCAGTTTGAGTTCAAGCAAGGCATGGGGGTTTCATTTTAGCTTCACACACAGAAAAGTTCCTCTTCTGTGAATCCAGCACTTTACTCCCCCCTCCACTCCATTGAAATAGAGATTTAAGAGACTCCAGAGTTGGAGTTGCGACCATACCTGCTGCAGAGGGCTGGTTAGAAACTGTTTACTTTATGAACCATTTCAATTCAACCTCAATTTTGCCATTAAAATACTAATTTTACACAGAGGGTGATTCATTGTTGGAATGAACTTCCCAAGAAAGTGGTGGATGCATGTACAATTAAAAGAGATTTGGATAAGTACATGAATTAGAAAGATTTGGAAGGATACAGATCAGGAGAGACCGGTTTAATTTGGGTCTATGGTTAGCACAGACTGGTAGGACTGAAGGTCAGTTTACATTTTGTACAACTCTATGGCAGGTTCTTAGTTCCTTGAAAGTGGTGTCACAGATATACAGGACAGTGAACAGTGATGCTGGAAGAGCACTTGCAATTTGCTTAATTGAATGAATGAGTGCAGTTTAATTGATGAAAGAATGCAATTTGTATCAGTAGATATTTGAATGAATTTGGATTCATGAAATGCATGATTTAAGCTTATTTCAATGGAAAATGGAATACGTTTGTTTCGTTGAATGCTTCGTTGAAATGTAATGCAATGAATGAATGGCTGCAATTTGTCTCATTGAATGCTTGCGTTAAGCTAAAGACAATGACTTTATGCAGTATGCTCTACTCATTGAATTTAGAGGAGGAGTTTGTTTCATTGCATGAACGAATGTAGTTTGATTCATTGATTGAATTAAAGAATGCAGTTTGTTTCAGTAGGTAAATAAATGAATGTGGATTCATTGAATATATGAATTACGTTTGTTTAAATGAATCAATGAAATACGTTTGTATCATTGAAAGACGTTTTGAAATTAGATTCAATTAATGTATGCAATTTGTTTCTTTGAACGAATGAGTTAAGCTTGAGACATTGAAAGAATGAGAGACGCTGTACTCATTGAATTACCACGAACGAGTTTGGTGGTGAAAGATTGCAATTTATTTCAGTAGATATTTGAATGAATTTGGATTCATGAAATGCATGAATTAAGCTCATTTCAATGAATCGTAGGAAAACGTTTGTTTCATTGAATGCTTCCTTGAAATGTAATTCAAAGAACGAATGGCTGTAGTGTGTCTCAATGAATGCTTGCCTTAAGCTAGAGACATTGACTTAATGTAGTACGCTCTACTCGTTGAATTCATACGTGCAGTTTCATTCCTTCAGTGATTGATTCACTGAATGGATGAATAGAGATTCATTCACGAAATTAATGAGTGCTGATTTATTCCTAAATTGTATGAGTTATGCTTACTTTTCTTGAATCAATGCAAGACGTTTGACGTATTGAATGAATGATTACAGTTTGATTCCAGAAATGAATAAATGTAGTTTATTTCATTGAATGAATGCGGTAAGGAGAAATATGGATTGAATGAGAGAAGCTCTTCTCATTGCATTAACAGGTGGAGTTAGTTTCATTGTATGAACGAGTGCAGTTTGATACATTGATTGAATGAAAGAATGCAATTTGTTCAGTAGATAAATGAGTGAATTTCGATTCATTGAATATATGAATTACGTTTGTTTAAATGAATCAATGAAATACGTTTTTATCATTGAAAGAAGTTTTGAAGTCAGATTCAACGAATGTCTGCAATTTATTTCATTGAACGAATAAGATAAGCTTGAGACATTGAAAGAATGAGAGAAGCTGAACTCATTGAATTAACACTTGCAATTTGTTTAATTGAATGAATGAATGCAGTTTAATTGATGAAAGAATGCAATTTATTTCAGTAGATTTTTGAATGAATTTGGATTAATGAAATGCATGATTTAACCGTATTTTAATGTATCAATGAAATACGTTTGTTTCGTTGAATGCTTCGTTGAAATGTAATTCAATGAATGAATGCCTGCAATTTGTCTCATTGAATGCTTGCGTTAAGCTAAAGACATTGACTTAATGTCGTACGCTCTACTCATTGAATTCATACGTGCAATTTCATTCCTTGAGTGATAGATTCCCTGAATGGATGAATAGTGGTGCATTCACTAAATTAATGAGTGCTGGTTTATTCCTAAAATGTATGAGTTGCGTTTACTTTCATTGAATCAAAGTAACACCTCTGACGTAATGAATGCGTGATTTTAGTTTGATGCCAGAAATGAATGAATGCAGTTTATTCCATTGAATGAATGCGTTAAGGTGGAGACATGGATTGAATGCGAGAAGCTCATCTCATTGCATTAACGGGTGGAGTTTGTTTCATTGCATGAACGAGTGCAGCTTGATTCATTGAATGAATGAAAGAATGCAATTTGTTCAGTAGATAAATGAGTGAAGATGGATTCATTGAATATATGAATTATGTTTGATTAAATTAATCAATGAAAAACGTTTGAATCATTGAAAAACGTTTTGAAGTTAGATTCAATTAATGTAACCAATTTGTTTCATTGAACGAATGAGTTAAGCTTGAGACATTGATAGAATGAGAGAAGCTGTACTCATTGAATTAACACTTGCAATTTGTTTAATTGAATGAATGAGTGTAGTTCTTTTGATAAAAGAATGCAGTTTGTTTCAGTAGATAAGTGAGTGAATTAGGATTCATTGATTATATGAATTATAAGAATCAATGAAAAAAGATTGAATCATTGAAAAATGTTTTGAAGTTAGATTGAATTAATGTATGCAATTTGTTTCATTAATCGAATGAGTTAAGCTTCAGACATTGATAGAATGAGAGATGTTGTTCGAATTGAATTAACACTTGCAATTTGTTTAATTGAATGAATGAGTTATGCTTGAGACATTGCTGTACTCATTGAATTAACACTTGTAAGTTGTTTAATTGAATGAATGGGTGCAGTTTAATTGATGAAAGAATGCAAATTATTTCAGTTGATATTTGAATGAATTTGGATTCATGAAATGCATGATTTAAGCTTATTTCAATGTATCAATGAAATACGTTTGTTTCGTTGAATGCTTCGTTGAAATGAAATTCAATGAATGAATGGCTGCAACTTGTCTCATTGAATGCTTGTGTTAAGCTAAAGACATTCACTTTATGTAGTATGCTCTACTCATTGAATTAACAGGAGGAGTTTGTTTCATTGCATGAACGAATGCAGTTGGATTCATTGATTGAACGAAAGAATGCAGTTTGTTTCAGTAGATAAATAAATGAATTTGGATTCATTGAATATATGAATTATGTTTGTTTAAATGAATCAATGAAATACCCTTGAATCATTGAAAGATGTTTTGAAGTTAGATTCAATTAATGTATGCAATTTGTTTCATTCAACGAATGAGTTAAGCTTGAGACATTGAAAGAATGAGAGAAGCTGTACTCATTGAATTACCATGAACGAGTTTAGTTGATGAAAGATTGCAATTTATTTCAATAGATATTTTAATGAATTTGGATTCATGAAATGCATGAATTAAGCTCATTTCAATGAATCGTAGGAAAACGTTTGTTTCATTGAATGCTTCGTTGAAATGTAATTCAAAGAACGAATGGCTGTAGTGTGTCTCTGTGAATGCTTGCCTTAAGCTAGAGACATTGATTTAATGTAGTACGCTCTACTCATTTAATTCATACGTGCAGTTTCATTCCTTGAGTGATTATTTCACTGAATGGATGAATAGAGATTCATTCACGAAATTAATGAGTGCTGGTTTATTCCTAGAATGTATGAGTTACTTTTAGTTTCATTGAATCAAAGAATCACGTTTGACGTATTGAATGAATGACTACAGTTTGATTCCGGAAATGAATATATGTAGTTTATTTCATTGAATGAATGCGGTAAGGAGAAATATGGATTGAATGAGAAAAGCTCTTCTCATTGCATTAACAGGTGGAGTTAGTTTCATTGCATGAACGAGTGCAGTTTGATACATTGATTGAATGAAAGAATGCAATTTGTTCAGTAGATAAATGAGTGCATTTCGATTCATTGAATATATGAATTACGTTTGTTTAAATGAATCAATGAAATACGTTTGTATTATTGAAAGAAGTTTTGAAGTTAGATTCAATTAATATATGCAATTTGTTTCATTGAACGAATGAGATAAGCTTGAGACATTGAAAGAATCAGAGAAGCTGAACTCATTGAATTAACACTTGCAATTTGTTTAATTGAATGAATGAGTGCAGTTTAATTGCAGTTTGTCTCAGTGAATGCTTGCGTTTAGCAAGAGACATTGACTTAATTTAGTACGCTCTACACATTGAATTCATACGTGCAATTTCATTCCTTGAGTGATAGATTCCCTGATTGAATGAATAATTAATTCACTAAATGAATGAGTGCTGGTTTATTCCTAAAATGTATGAGTTGCGTTTACTTTCATTGAATCAAAGTAACACTTCTGACGTATTGAATGCATGATTTTAGTTTGATACCAGAAATGAATGAATGCAGTTTATTCCATTGATTGAATGCGTTACGGTGGAGACATGGATTGAATGCGAGAAGCTCTTCTCATTGCATTAACAGGTGGAGTAAGTTTCATTGCATGAACGAGTGCAGCTTGATTCATTAATTGAATGAAAGAATGCAGTTTGTTCAGTAGATAAATGAGTGAATATGGATTCATTGAATATGTGAATAACGTTTGATTAAATTAATCAATGAAAAATGTTTGAATCATTGAAAAAAGTTTTGAAGTTAGATTCAATTAATGTAATCATTTTGTTTCATTGATCGAATGAGTTAAGCTTCAGACATTGAAAGAATGGGAGAAGCTGAACTCATTGAATTAACACTTGCAATGTGTTTAATTGAATGAATGAGTGTAGATTAATTGATGAAAGAATGCAATTTATTTCAGTA
>NW_025205462.1:5579-10538 GCF_004010195.1 Chiloscyllium plagiosum | reverse complement strand
TCTCTCTCTCTCTCTCTGTAGGTCTGGCCCTGACAGTGCTGAGCAGCTGCCTGAGGATCTGGTTCTCAGACAGAGCCCCCCTGGGGGTGGGGAATCTGGAAGGTGAGTCACAGGCAGAGCCCCTCCCGGGGGTGAGGAATCTGGAAGGTGGGCCACAGACAGAGCCCCACCCCTCATGGGGTGCTGGGTTGGTGATACATCCCCAGGCTGTCGCTGCCTCCCTATAACCTGCTTGGCTTCTGTCTGTCTTCAGGGAACGTTTCTGATTTGTCTGAGTGAGGGAGAATCCCACTCTGGGTGTCAGTAATCTGGTTCCATTTCTACAGAGACGTTCCGTGGTCCAGACATTACTCGTGTGCAGGATTGGATAAAAAAAACTGTAGGCTGGATGTCTCTGTCTGAGTTAAACTGTGTGAGAGTTTACAAATAATTCCAGTGGCTCACACATTGGGACCGACCCTCACCTGAATCATAGCAGAGTTTATTGTGACTAGGTCATTAACTCCAGATGATATGAAAGCTTTCTGAAGAAGTTCTACCAGACTTGAAATGTTGCTAACTCTCTCTCTCTCTCCTTCCGTAGAGACGCTGTCAGACCTGCTGAGATTCTCCAGCACTTTTGTGTCTTTCTGTCAGATTTGTAAAATCTGTATTCTGATGTAATCTGCAGAGTTTACATCTGATCGATTGGTTATGGGATTGCTTCCCACGATCACTGGGAGTTTATGCTGTTTTACCAGTTTTGGTAGCTCATTTTCAGGTGTGTCTGGTGCTGCTCCTGGGATGCTCCCCTCCACTCTCCACGATGATCCCTTTGGCTGGTTGGTAATAAAACTGATTCCTGGGATGGCAGGACTGATGGACGATGGTTGGAATTATATTCATTGGAATTTAGAAGAATTGGAGTTCTCATAGAAACCTATAAGATTCTAACAGGACTAGACAGAGGAGATGCAGGATGGATGTTCCAGGAAGAGTCCACAACGAGGGGTCACAAAAGTTTAGGTCTAAGAGGAGGAGAATCTTTCTTACCCAGAGTGTAGTGAGCATGTGAAATTAACTGCCACAGGAATTAGTTGAGGCTGAAACATTGTGAAGGAGCTAGTTATAGTTCATGTGTCTAAAGGGATATGGGGGGAGGGTGTGATTAGGTATTGGGCTCGAAGGTCAGTGTTGACAAACGAGCTTGAGGGGCCAAATGGCCTGCTCCTGTCCATATCTTCTACATTTCTATTAATGGGATATGTCGGGCCATGAGGTTACAGATTGTGTTGGAGTACAGTTCTGCTGTTGATGGCCCACAGCGCCTCATGGATGCCCAGTCCTGAGCTGCTAGATCAGTTTGAAGTCTGTCCCATTTAACACGGGGATAGTACCGCACAACACGATGGAGGGTATTCTCAATGTGAAGGCAGGGCTTCGTCTCTACAGGAACACTCAATGAAGGGGCAACGCTCTGAAAGCTTGTGATTTCAAATAACCCTCTTGGGCTACGACCTGGTGTCATGTGACTCCTGACTTTGTCCAACACTGGCACCTCCACATCAGAAATAGTTGGATGCAGTGAGTGGGAATTAAGGGTCATTGAATGGTCAACCAGGACAGAGCAGGCTTGAGGGGCTGAATGGCCTATTCAGCATGGAACTAATGATCTGAGGCTTCAGTTTCTTATCATGTTAATAACTTTGATGAATTAAGAGATTGACAGAACCTGCCAGTTAGAAGGAACTGTCTAAGGCAGATGGGAGCAGAATGTTTCAAAAGGCCAGAGGTAAATTCAGTAAATGGGCAAATGTGCTCATTGTGGGGAAGGTCATTGTTTTTGAAATTAAGGAAGACAAATTGGGATATTTACTGAATGCTGAGAAATGAGGGATTGTGACTGGGCAAAGAGGTTTGAGTTGATTTGAGAGCTAGCTGAGAGGCATTGAAAGAAATCCAAAGATGTTGGCATTTCTCCCAGGGCTAAATCAGAAAGGGGTGGTAGTTACTGATGTTTTACAAAGCTTTTGTCTGCTCCAATCTAAGATTTTAATTGCAAGCTTCAGGTAAGAAATACTGACTTTGGAGCGAGTGCAACACAGAATACGATTGGAGCTGAGATTTGTTAAGTAAGGAGAGCAGATTGCCAAGACTAAAAAGGAACATAGGGCTAAGGAGCAGGAGTCTGCTACACTCTCATTTTGTTTTTATTTTTAATAGAATCCCTAAAGTGTGGAAACAGGCCCTTCGGCCCAACAAGTCCACACCAACCTTCCGAAGAGTAAACCACCCAGACCCATCTCCCCTACCCTATATTTACTGCTGTCTAATGTACTTAACCTATGCATCCCTCAACATTACGGGGCAACGTCCCATGGCCAATCCACCCTGATCTGCACATCTTTGGACTGTAGGAGGAAACCCACACAGACACGGGGAAAATGTGCAAACTCCACACACAGTCGTTTGAGGCTGGAATCAAACCCAGATCCCTGCCGCTGTGAGGCAGCAGTGCTAACCACTAAAATATCTCATATTCACCACCACACAACACATCCCAACTCAAGCGGGAAACTCTGTTGCATGGCGTGCTGACATTATCAGTTTGTGAAATGTCCAGGTGTTTTAATGTTCATTCATAGGGACGTGAAGCTGTTAGAGCTGTGACTGCCAGTCTGATTGGCTACTTCTGTCTTGTTGTTTGAGTTTTACACGGAAGACTTTGCTTTCTGTTTTGCAGAGGATTGAAAATGTAGCTAATTAATTCTGCCGGATTGAATTCACTGGGAATGAGCTCTGGAGATAAGGGAAGGTGAGTTGTGTACTGTCTGTGATTTCACACATGTCGTTCTATTGAGCAGATTCTGTTCAGTATGACTGGGCTCTGGGACAGTGGCAAAAATTAGCTCTGCACTGACCCGACTCCGACCCTACTCCAGCTTCGGTCTTCCACTCTTTCCCCCCCCCCCGGGGGTGTTTACTGACAATTGTACAATGTTCAGCACCATTCGCGACTCCTCAGATACTGAAGCAGTCCATGTCCACATGCAACAAGATCTGGACAATATCCAGGCTTGGATTGACAAGTGGCAGGTAACATTCATGCCATACAAATGCCAGGCTATGACCATCTCCAATAAAAGACAATCGAACCACCGCCCTGGATATTCAATGGTGTTACCATCACTGAGTGCCCCATTATCAACATTATGAGGGTTATCATTGACCAGAAACTGAAATGGACTCATCATATGAACACAATGGCTACAAGAGCAGGTCAGAGGCTGGGAATATCACGGTGAGTAACTCACCCCTGACTCCCCAAAGCCTGTCCACCATCTACAAGGCAAAAGTCAGGAGTGTGAGGGAATACTCCCCACTTGCCCCTGGATGGGGGCAGCTCTAACAACACTCAAGAAGCTTGACACCATCCAGGGCAAAGCAGCCCTGTTTGAATCGCACCACATCCACAGACATCCCCTCCCTCCACCACCAACACTCAGTAGCAGCAGTGTGTACTGTCTAAAAGATATATTGCAGAAATTCACCAAAGATCCTCAGACAACACCTTCCAAATCCATGACCACTTTCATCTAGAAGGGCAAGGACATCAGATACATGGGAACACCACCCCCTGCACATTCCCCTCTGAGCCACTCACCATCCTGACTTAGAAATATATCACTGCTCTGTCACTGTTGCAGAGTTAAAATCCTGGAGTACAAATAACTCTCTTGGGCATTGATTGTCTTCGCACTCTGAGGGCTGTAATGTTTCTCAGTGGAAGCTCACTACTACCATCTCCAGGATGTGGAGTGATGGGCAGTCAATGCTGGCCCAGTCAGCAATACTCACATTTTCTTTAGATTAGATTCCCTACAGTATGGAAACAGGCCCTTCGATCCAACAAGTCCACACTGACCCTCCAAAGAGTAACCCACCCAGACCCATTCCCCCACCCTATATTTATCCCTGACTATTGCATCTAACACAAGGGCAATTTTGCACGGCCAACTCACCTAACCTGCACGTCATGAACAAATAACAAAAGGACCTGTCCATTATATCCTCACGGAGCATTGTTGTTTCTGTTGTATCTTTATCTTTGGGGCGGCACGGTGGCACAGTGGTTAGCACTGCTGCCTCACGGCGCCAGAGACCCGGGTTCAATTCCCACTTCAGGCAACTGTCTGTGTGGAGTTTGCACATTCTCCCCGTGTCTGCGTGGGTTTCCTCCGGGTGCTCTGGTTTCCTCCCACAGTCCAAAGATGTACAGGTCAGGTGAATTGGCCATGCTAAATTTCCCGTAGTGTTAGGTAAGGGGTAAATGTAGGGGTAGGGTGGGTTACGCTTCGGCGGGGCGGTGTGAACTTGTTGGGCTGAAGGGCCTGTTTCCACACTGTAAAGTAATCTAATCTAATCTAAAAAAAATCTAAATCTAATCTAATCTAATCTAAATTCCAATACAAACTCCCTGGCTCAGGTTGAGCTCCGGTAGGAAACAAAATTACAAATCTCCGAAAAAAATTACACAATTCCAGACAGTTAAACAAGACGGAATTCTAAAAAATGAAACCTGACAGGACCAACACCCCACGATTCTACGGACTACCAAAACTCCATAAACCAGGAGCCCCCCTCAGACCCATAGTCTCACTACCCGGAACACCAACTTACAGACTGGCCAAAGAACTACACGCAAGACTGAAATACCTAGTAGAAGAGTCACAGCACTCCATCCACTCCACCCAGGAATTCCTAAAGATCATCAAAAACACCAAAATAGAGGAAAACGAAACAATGATCTCATTCGACGTAACAGCACTGTTCACCTCCATCAACATCGACCTGGCAAAGGAAACACTTACCACACTTTTAGAAGAGACCATCACACACACACCAACCACCATCAATCACATTACCAACGCAAACATCATGAAGCCTGGACCTGTGCCTCACCACCCACTTCACTTTCAA
>NW_025205462.1:858-5100 GCF_004010195.1 Chiloscyllium plagiosum | reverse complement strand
TCCAAGTGAAGCGAAGTTGTTGTCTCCTGCTTTCTATTTATATCTTTCTCCTGGATGGGGTTCCTGGGGTTTGTGGTGATGTCATTTCCTGTTTGTTTTCTGAGGGGTTGATAGATGGTATCTGATCTATGTGTTTGCAGGTTTGTAGTTCTCCCTTGTCCGTTCTTTCGACTGTGACGTCCAGGAATGCGAGTTTGTTGTCAGTTCCTTCCTCCTCGGTGAACTTTATGCCTGTGAGGGTGTTGTTGATGATGTTAAATGTCTCTTCTATCTGGTTTTGTTCCTGGGACATCTATCCTGGGACAGGCTAAGCAAAGACATGCCAGAGAATTCCTAGAGGCCTGGCACTCCAACCACAACGCCATAAACAAACACATAGATCTCGATGCCGTCTATCAACCCCTCAGAAAACGAACAGGAAATGACATCACCACAAACTTCAGGAACCCCATCCAGGAGAAAGATATAAATAGAAAGCAGGAGACAACAGCTTCACTTCACTTGGAGGTCGCCACTAATGATGTTACCGAGCCAGGCAACGAAACGTCTGGATATCAAACCTACAGCTCAGTGAGCAAACCTACACCCGAAACCCAATACAAACTTTTTATTTTTAAATGGAAAGCTCCTGGCGTAGGCGTTGGATACAAGGAAGAGATGGAGGAATTAGGTTTTACGGGGAAGGTCAGGAAGATACTAGGTGGATGAAGTGAATGGTGTAATTTGAAGTAACTGTGCTTACGTTAGCCCTGGTGATATCATACACTTAGGATAATGTTGGAGGGTTATCACTGAAATATTGTGTCTCTTAAAGATAAATTGGCATTCTGACTGTGAGACCTAACCCAGCAGGGGGAGGGTGGATTGTGGAATGCAATGGGAAGCAGGAGGCCATTTGTCGTCTTTATCAGTCTTTTAACATTAATTATTTTCATTTTTAGTATAATTCCACAAAATTCTTCATCAGTTTTTCTTATACTTTCCAGAAGCGGAGCCAGTACAAGGTGGCTTCTCCTCAACACAAGATGAGTCCCAACCTGCTAGAACAAGGATCGAGTAGATGTGTTAATGGTAGAATGACATCGCTGTACGACTTGGTGGGATTAAACCATGCAGGTTTGAGGGAGGCTTTGGGAGAGAAGCCTATTGGGCGGAGTTCAGCTGAAACATAATCGATAAAAATCTCATGATCAGTGTCATCATAGCTGGTCTGCTGCCTCTGAATCTGTGAAGTGAGTGTGCATGCAGTTTATTTCCTGGAACACTGCAGATCTGTGTATTTAGTTTTGTTATTAAATGCTTTCCTCCACTGACTGCATCCTCCTTTCATTGTAGTTATTGGTGATCTCCCAGGTAACGTTCGGGGTCATTTCTGCATAACCCTGGGGGGTTATCAATTCCCTCACTTTCACAAAGCCCCCCCCCCCCCCCCACCATCACTGAAAGAATATCAATCACTGAATATATATTAAGCTCCATTTCAAAATGACTTTGACTTGGATCTTACGTTGGGGTCAATTCAACTTATGTCCCACCCAGAACTATAGGAATTCCTCACAGTGCACTTTGTTTCTGATATTGCAGAGGGCTCCAATCTGATAGTATTCCTGGGGAGTATGAATGATTGTGTAGTCTCCCCTCGCATATCCTCTGGGCAGGTTCATAATGTTAATGATGTAGAGGTGCTGCTGTTGGGACTGGGTTAGACAAGGTCAGAAGTCAGTGATATCAGGTTATAGTCCAACAGGTTTATTTGAAATCACAAGTTTTCAAAGCACTGCCCCTTTGTTAGGTGACATAATATTGATGGGAAAGATAGACTGACCCACCTGTTATTGAGTGGAGTAGCAGATATTCGATGTAACTGAGTTTGCCTCAGCAATGGTTTAAGTTTTAGTTCATTTTCTTGTATTGAAAACTGTGAAAAGCTGCCTGTCACTAATTGGTTGGTGACCAATGATCAGGTTTATTGTGTTTTTCCAAAGCCCCACCACTGCACCGTAAGCGTCTGGGGTTGTTACCGCTGAGAGAGGGTTGGATAATGAAACTGAAATGGGGATAATCCAGGAATGAAGATGAGTGAACTGGTCATGTGTCTGGGTTAAATATTTGAAGGAATTTTGAGTGAGGTGGAAATGATAAATCCAGGAGAATAGCAAAAGGGAGTTAGCCTGCATTCATGAAAAACATCGTACCAAGCACCTTTGTTGGAAATTCTTTAAGGAGCTGACAGATATCATTGAAAACTGCAGCTGGTTTGAATTTCACATTTTAGCTAAACACCCAGTTAGGGGCAAGTGAGTTGTGTCAGATATGTAAGCCTTGTCACGTGACCTTGTCAGATATGTAAGCCTTGTCACATGACCTGAGAATTCCCTGATGAAGGGAGTAAAAGGCATCTTGAGATCACTGACATATCAACATAGGACACGGCCAATCGTTGGGTATTCTCAAGCATTCAATCCCACTCCACTAACTACTCCCCCCTACCCTTTAATATCCCACCCACTCTTTTTTGATCTGATTCCATGCAATATTCTTCTATTTCTTCAATTAGTGAGTCCCCGTGTGAGATAAAAACGTTGGATCCCAGCAGATACATGGGAACATCAACCCCTGCAAATTCCCCTCTGAACCACTCCCCATCCTGACTTGGAAATATATCGCCATTCTGTTAGTGTCACTGGATCAAACTCCTGGAATTCTCTCCCTAAGGGCATTGTGGGTCAATCCACAGCACAGGGACTGCACTGATATCGTGAAAAGCAGTTTTGGCTATCTCCGACTGTATCACAGTTAAATGTGGAGTAATAGCTTAGATTACAGATCTATACTGAATGATTATTTAAGAAACTTTGGGAGATCTAGAATCGCTAGTTTATTAAAGCAACTGCAAATACTGGAAATCTGAAACAATCATAGAAATTTCTGGAGAAACTCAGCAGATCTGGCAGCATCTGTGGAGAGAAAACCGTCCAGTGACCCGCCTTCAGTTCTGACTGAAGAATTCTAGTTTATGTGTTTGTTATTTGAATATTTTTGGTAACAGTTGTTCTCACTCATTCTGGAGCTGCAAGAGGGCAGCATTTGTGTGTTAGTTCAGGAATACAGGCAGTGCATTGGTCTCTTCTGGCACGATTTGTTTTGTTCTCAGCTTTGCTGGATTCAAGATGGTTTTACATCTGCCACTTTCTACCCGATAAGCTGCTTCATGACCCATTCAGGCTGGGGATGGTATTAAAGATCTTACCTAATCAGGTCATCAGTGACGCTGTGATCCAAACATAGCTGATTAATACAAATCTCCGCACACTCTCATTCAATCCTGTCACAGTCAATCACACAACTTACCCTGTTTCATCCATGGTCTTATCCAACCCACTCGTTTCACACCTGATCACAGCATTAATTTATTCTGATTGATTTATTTAGGTTCTCATAGAATACCAAAACATTACATTTAATTCAAATGAAGGATTGAATGCTCAGTGTGTTTTCCATGCCCTCCCAAATTATTTCATTTAGCACAATATGTTTCTTTTTTTCTAAAGCTCCAGTTACCACCTTGACATCCCAAGGTGCTCTCTCGGTAATGACACATTTTGGAATTGTGTTGTCGCTCCCCCCCAAATAGCAACGTGATAATGACCTGGTCATTTGTTTGTGATAAATACTGACTGAAGTTCCATCATGCCATGAGATCTTTCTTCACCCCCTGACAGGGTGGACAGGACTTTGGTTTAATACCTGTCACATAAGATAGTATCGTTGACAGAGCAGCACTTCCTCAGTACATCTCTATCTCACTCTGGGGACAATTATCCAAATCACTGTCCTTGAATCCTGCCATATCCTCTTGCTGTGTCATCCTACATTTACCCTCTGTTAAACCTTCCTCCATGTGGGTCAGGTTGTGTGTGTAATGGGGGGGTGGGGGGTGTAGGGAAGATAGATCACACTCGGGGACGAGCCTGGTGTGGGAGACCAGCTCAGGCCAGAGCAGGTCACTTGACCACAACCATCTCATTGCCCTGTTCACAGAAACTTGTGGGAAGGGGGCGATGTGGGGGGAGACGCTGTACAGACACATCTGGGGTTTTGACCTGGAGTACAGTGACCTCTGTCAGTGGAGGTCGTGGCTGATGTTGGGAGCTGAGGAGCAGGTTATCAATGCGGCAGAAAGCACACGATCATTTCAATCGTGAATCCCTGTGAGAGCACGATGCAGAGCAGCAGTGAAGG
>NW_025205462.1:0-841 GCF_004010195.1 Chiloscyllium plagiosum | reverse complement strand
ACAGCATCATCACATAATCAACATTTCCACAAACTCATCGGGTGGGGAGGACACACAATTTCAAGACTGCGTCATCCCTGAGCATCCTGCGGCATTGTCCCTCCCTCAGACATAGTTCCTGCTGGGGAGTGTTCCCTCAGACACAGTCCCTGCTGAGAACAACCTCACGCTGTCCCTGCTGGGAACACTCCCTTACACACAGTTCCTGCTGGGGAATGCTCCCTCACACACAGTCCCTGCTGGGAACTCTCCCTCAGACACAGTCCCTGCTGGGAACTCTCCCTCAGACACAGTCCCTGCTGTGAAAACTCCTGCACACACAGCCCTAGCTGGAGAATGCTCCCTCAATCACAGTGCCTGCTGGCAATGTTCACTCACACACAGTCCCTGCTGTGAACACTCCCTCACACACAGTCCCTGCTGGGAATATTCTATCACACACAGTCCCTGCTGGGAACACTTGCTCACAGACAGTTCCAGCAGGGGAATGCTCCCTCAGACATAGTACCTGCTGGGAGTGCTTCCACATACAGTCCCTGCTGGGAAGATGCCCTCAGACTCAGTCCCTGCTGGGAATGCTCCCACACACACAGTTCCTGCTGGGAATTCTCGCTCACACACAGTCCTTGTTGGGACCTTTCCCTCAGATGCTGTGGTAATCTACATTTGGGTTGGCGGGGTTGGGTTTGGTGGGTGTCCTGGCTTTAGTTCTGAGGCCCATGTGGACAGAGATAGTGAGCTGTTCCCGGAGAGTGAGAAGGCCACATGGAGGGGAGGTGTCTGTGTGTGTGAGTGTGTGTCTGGGTGTGAACATGTGTGTGTTTGTGTATGTGAGTGTGTC
>NW_025205461.1:6579-10537 GCF_004010195.1 Chiloscyllium plagiosum | reverse complement strand
GCCAATGTTCCCATTTAATTTTATTCTCTTTCTCAACTTTCTGACTGTCAGTCACATCTTCGAGGCCATTAAGGTGCGTAAGGGACTGAGGGGTCAGAGAAAAATAGAGAATGACCCAGAGACAGAAAGCAGACGGAAATCTGCAATATTACTTTTTGGCCATATCCGCTAGCTTCATACTCCTCTGGTTGGGGTACATTTTATATATCTTTGATGCAATTTACTTCTTCTATTTTGTTAATTTTAAACTCATTGAAGAAGTTGCATATATGCTGCGCAACCTATATTGCTGCACCAATGTACACATTTATGTTGTGACAGAGAGAAATTTCAGAGATCATTTAAAGTATGCAGTGAAATATGCAGTTATAAAAATAATTCAATTTGAGGAATAAATCCAATTGACTGAGAGCCAACATTAGCTGTCGCAGACAATGGAACGAGGAGTCCACGTGAGGAATGGACCAAACGGAGAAGGTGCAGCAACTTGATAACAGTCCTTTCCAAATGGGCAAGGAATGACTTCATTTGAGAAACAAAATGAAAGAGACTGCAGGATGAAAGCCAATGCAAAGTGTTGTTCGCAAGGAGCAACAGTTATTAAAAAAGCTGCAGACAAAAGCAAAACCGAATGAAAAATTATATATGCTCAGAAATAAAACAAGTAATCTTCCGCAGTGATCAGTTCACAGTGAGAGCAAAATAAATAACCAAGAGGAAACGATTATTGCTCAATGCAGGCCAGAGTGGGAACAGCAATGACAGGCTCCTGTCTGCTCGTCCTCATAGAATTCTGCGATCCCCATCTGGACAAAAGTTAAAAACATGAGAAGTTTCCTATTTTAAGAACTAAATAACAGACTGTGAAGAAAAATCAACGTTGCTTGATCATAAATACATTTTCAGTGATAGAATGTTTTCATTCAGTTCCCCACAGCCTGATGCTGCTATCACTCCCTTTCTTTATTCGTTTCTTTCCACCATTCAGCTGCTGTGTTGATGGGGAAACCAAGGCTCAGACAAGGGATTTGGTGGCAGTTGGGATCCGAACCTTGGGAATGGGGTCGAATGTGACTGGTGAGCTGGCATTCTCAGTGCTTACATGAAAACTTTTTGTGGTTCTCACTGACTCCATTAAGCTCAGTGGGAACTAAATCTGGATGAATCCTGTTTGCATCGTGACTTCATACTAAAGTGTGTGATAAATTCAAAAAGATACGTAGATCCCTGCCTCAGCTCCTAACTGGATACCTCTGGACTCTTGTAGCCAATGTTTCATTCCCTGGGCTCCAGATTATAAATTAAACACACTTACTTTGTCCAAAGTTCTTCCGTACTCCTGGTTGGCAAATCCCAACAAATCCCAATATTCCCTGGTCAGCTGGTGTCAGTCGGAGACTAACTCAAACAAATTCTCGATTTTAAATTCTCACTCATGTATTCAAAATGTTTCATGGTCACCCACTGATCCTTTGCGTTCTTGGACGATTGTAAATCTAGTTTGGTAAACTGTCAAATAAAGTGTTCGATATTCTGCTTTGTTGTAAAGGTTAGCAACTGCTGTGTTGGTTGAAATAAAGTTACAAATTGTGTTTGAAATAAAATGACAGATAAGATCGCCAGAAAGAATGGTCAATCTGATGATTGAAAGCAATTTTAGACCCAGCAAAGGATGACCCAGAAACTGATCGTTGACGGGGAGAATATGAATGCACCCTTCCCTCAAAGTCAAGATCCCTCTGACATTCCCGGGCCATTTCCAATCTTGGTTGTCATCTCCCCAACAGCGTCGCAACTCCATGTTCATTTTAGTGCGACCAAGATGCAATTTGTTGAGCTTCAGCCTGCTCCAGATCTGATCCCAATGCCTCTGAAACACACTGCCTGCTCTCCTGAACCAGATTTAGAGCAAAACATTCACCACTCGATAATCCTTACAGGCACATGGAGCTGACAGGGATTCTGAGAACAGATCACAGATTCTGCTTTCCAACCCTGTTCTGAGCCACATCAAATTTGCTTTATGGGCCACATCCCCAACATCATACTGAGATCTTTGTAACCAACATAGTCCACATCCCCACTTTCCTACTGACGTCTTTGTACCTAATATGGACCACATCCCTGCCTTCCTACTGAGGACATTGTAACCTACATGGACCACATCTCCACCTTCCTCATGAGGAGTTTGTAACCAACATGGACCCATCCCCGCCTTCCTACTGACGTCTTTGTAACCAACATGGACCACTCCCCCGCTTTCCTACTGAGGACATTGTAACCAACATTGACCACATCTCCACCTTCCTACTGAGGTTTTTATAACCAACATGGAGCGTTACCTCTGCCTTTTGACCCTGTTCCAGCAGAATTTCCTGCCATTGTTCTGTGATATCCTTAGCCCTGGCAGCAAAGAGATTATCAGAGCATGATGAAGATATGTTTATAGCTGTGGCAACTTCACCCAGTTCCTTTAACTAAAGAACTCACTGTCAGTACTGTGTGCCCTCTCTCCTTCCTACCTTCCTGTCCAGCTGAGCTTTTCACACTGTCACTGACTTGGCTCTGTCTGCAATCCTCTGATGAATCCTCTCCATTACAAGTTTCCAAAGCAGGAATCTGGCATGTGATCTCACTCATCTCAGGGGATTCCGGGAGTCCGTGGTTGTCACACATTCTTTATTTGCCCATACAACCCTAAACTATGGTGTGACCACCTCCATAAATGTGTCATTCCCCTCATCATCAGCCCCATGGATAACCCACAGTTACTCCCATTCTGGAAGATCGAGCTCCGGTTTCTGCAGCCTGTGACATTTCCTGGAGCTATGTTTAACTTTGTGACATTGAGCCTTCCAGAGTCCACGGCCTGACCATTTACATTCTGCGGAGCTGTCTTGCTTTATTTTATCGTTACTGACTAGGTACTTCATGCTGTACAGTTTACCAGTTAATCCCAAAGAAGTCACTTTCTGCTGCACCATATTCGGAACCAAGTGCTGGACGTTGTCTACTCAATGCAAATAAATAAAAAGTAGAGCACTATAATTTGTTCCCTCTTTAACCGATCCACAATTCACCAAGCTCACTCTCTGTGAGACCACTGCTTTGAGCTGTATCAATGTCTTTATGTCCCTGCACTGTAACTGCATTGATAACATAGCGTAGAGATTACATTTCCCTTCATAAACATACACTGCCTGCACCTGTTTAGAGCAGGTGCCTGCCTTGGGAATGTTGGGTACTGCAAACTAGAAGAGTTTTACCCTTTATCCAACCCTATGGTGTACTTCTCCTGGGAATGTCAGATCGCGACAGTGCAGGAAGTGTTTTACTCTGTAACCAGACCATACTGTGCCTGACATGGGATTCCTTTATTGGGAGTGTCAAAGGATCTTGCTTTGTATTTTATCACTGTTTTATTTGGCCTGGGCGTGACTAAAATGAGCAAGTAAGGAGAGTTGGGTTGTATCCTAAATAAACGATAGAATGAAATTTGCTAAAAAACATTGTTGAATTTCCCTCTTGTAACTGATATTAACAGTCATTTTTCAAGACAAATGCTGGATGTGTTTTATTCCTGTGGTATAGTAAGCCAATCATTTTAGGATACATTGACAAATGTACAGCATGCGTTTGCGCTCAAACTTTATAAAAAAGAACATTGACAAACACTCTCAAATTTCACTGTCATCACCACTCCAACTTGTTTCTGAACAGTCACTCGAGATAGATTGTTCACTAGCTATACTTCCAATCACTTTGATGACCTTGAAACCTCAAATTAATAACTTATGATTTTCAATTCTCGACAAAATCTGACAAATTTCAATACAACACAATCTGACAATCAACGTGATATATAACTGAGAGAAAGTGAGGACTGCAAATGCTGGAGATCAGAGTCAAAAACGTGTGGTGCTGGAAAAGCACAGCCGCTAAGGCAGCATCTGAGGAG
>NW_025205461.1:0-6443 GCF_004010195.1 Chiloscyllium plagiosum | reverse complement strand
TCAGCGCATTAAACAACCAAAGCTGCCATTCAGGGAGCGGCACTGAGGGTGTGTGACACAGTTACAACGTCAATAGTGACAAAGGTCTCTGTGGGAGTCATTGTTGAGGAGTGATATACTGTCGAGAGGTCAGACCTGAGAGAGAGCTGCTCTTTAATTAAATACTTCTCAACGTCCACGAGACGAACAGAATCGGTGTGCAGAGCTGAGGGAATTTGCATGGATTTCAGCGAAAATCAAAGAACACGTTATGGATCCTTTGTAGTGAGATTTTGTGGAAAGTTGAATGCTCATTATTGAGGAAATGTTGCGTTATTAGAGCGTCACTATAGAGGTGCTGTTGCATTGTCTCAGCAACCTAAATCAAAGACCCCGCGTGTTCTCTCAGAATAACCTGATCACTCTCACTATTGAAAGAAAAATAGTGGAAATATTGCTGGCGTTTTGTTCCCAGTAATTCTTTCTCACAATACAGCACTGAAATAAATGAAAAAATGACGTGGTTCTGATGATATTACAGTCTGCGGAAGCTTGGTCTTTGTAAGGTGGTTGCCATTTCCCTACATTGCAACAGGGACCACATTGCATTAGTTGAATAAGCTTCACCTTCTGTGAATCACTTTGAGATATGTGAAGCTGAGAAAATGCTTCTTTCTAAAGGTATATGGATTTTTAAATGTACATATACCCTGGTAGAAGTTTCTCGAATTTTGTGATTAAATAACATGGGTGGAAATGCAATGTAGTTCCAGTTCAGGTTGGTGTGATGTCATCAGTTGATGTTTTCGTAAGTGTCTGTAGAACATGTTCTTTTAGATGACCGTTGTCTTTTTATTTTTGGAAGTATACTTCTCGGGGCTTTGGTCTGGAGCCTGAAGCAGCAACAACCTCAGAGCCAAGCTCAAACTGAGACTGAAAGTTAATAACAAGACTTAAACCCGAACCCTGTTGTGCAGATCCAGGAGCAAGCAACAATTTGATTTCAGATAGTGAACATGGTTTCATTAAAGTCAGATTATGACTCACAGACCTTATTCAGTATTTTGAGAAGCTGACCAAGAATGTGGATGAGGGTACGTAGTACACATGGACTTCAGTAAAGCCGTTGATAAGGTTCCACATGGTGGACTGTTGGAGAAAATGCAGAGACATAGAATTTAGGGTGATATAGTAGCTTGGATTAGAACCTGGCTTTCTGAAAGAAGACAGCGAGTGATGGTTGATGGAAAATATTCAGACTAGTTACTATTGGTGTGCCACAAGGATCTGCTTTGAGACCACTGCTGTTTGTCAGCCTTATAATTGACTTAGACACAGGCCTAGGCCAGTGGGTTAGTAAGTTTGCAATGACACTCAAGTCGGTGTAGTGGACAGTATGGAAGAATGTTGCAAGTTGCAGGGCGACTTGGATAAACTGCAGAATTGGGCTGAGAGCTGGCAAATGGTGTTTAATGCAGCTAAATGCGAGGTGGTTCACTTTGGGAAGAATAACAGGAAGGCAGAATACTCGCTCAATGAAGAGATTCTTGGTAGTGTGGATATGCAGAGGGATTTTTGAGTCCATGTACATAGATCCCTGAAGGTTTCCACGCAGGTTGACAGTGATGTTAAGATGGCATACGGTATGTTAGGTTTTATTGGTACAGGGATTGAGTTCCGAAGCCGTATTGTTGTGCTGCAATATACAAAATGCTAGAGCAGCCGTACTTGTATATTGTGTACAGTTCTGGCCACCCCAGTACAGGAAGATGTGGAAATATTGGAAAAGGTGCTGCGGAGATTTACCAGGAGGTTCTCTGATCTGAAGGGAAGGTCTTATGCGAGAAGACTGAGAGACTTGGATCTGTTCACATTGGAAAGAAGGCTAAGAGGGTATTTGATAGAGACATACAAGATAATCAGAGGATCAGACAGGGTATGAAGTGAGAGTCTTCTTCCTAGGATGATGAAGTCAGCTTGCACGAGGGGGCATAACTACAAATTGAGGGGCGATAGATTTAAGACCAATGTCAGAGGCAGGTTCTTTATGCAGAGAGTAGTAAGGGCGTGGAATTCCCTACCTGCCAACTTAGCCACATTAGAGTGATTGAAACAATTCTTAGATAAGCATTTGGAGTATGATGGGGTAGTGTACTGGGCTGAGCTTAGATTAGGTCACAGATCAGCGCAACATCGAGGGCCGACGGGCCTGATCTGCGCTGTTTTGTTCTATTTTATACGTTCTAAGCAGCGAAAGAAACAGCGCGAAAGACAGACAGAAACAAAGAGAGAGAGAGAATGTGGCCCATTACCAAGGACAGCAGACAGAAAAGGTGCTTGGACTGAGACAAAGGGACAAATCACAATGTGGACACTGATAATAGATTAAATATAAATGGAGTCTGAGTCTGGGATAATGAAACCAAGAAGATAGCAATTGGAACTTCCTAGTATCTGTATTTTCATGATCTGTCCTCAATGCATCAACGTTGATCAATAAAAGCTCGAGATGATCTGCCCATCAGGCAAGGCAATGAAATTGAGCCTGCTTTTGGAATTGTGAAAGAGAATGTGAAAAGATGGAAAATATCCTTGTGTTCAGGGTAAAAAAGAAGATGGCGGCATGCTTCAATGTTTCCTATTTAACAGGGATAAGAGAAAACATCCCATATTGAGTAAGAATGTTGGATTTGACTGAGAGGCAAGTAGAGCAGGAAACATCGAATATATGGTGGAGGCATTTGACTGATTATCATGAATGAAAGTGGTTGGAGGGTAAGTGCAGATGTCAGTCTTCTGGTTGACCGCTGGAAAGGCAGGCCTCAGAGATAGCAAGCACAATGGCAGTGGGGTTGGAGTTCATACCAGCAGAGAGTGAATATGATGAGACAAAAATTAACACAGTATCTGAATCGATTTCACAAATACACATTCACATTCGTCCTGGGCAATACCACATTCAGGCAATCCCAGGAAATCAATCTACCCTAAAAGATGGGGGAAAAGATTTCCTGACATTGGAGAGACGTAATTCTCTATTTAAAATTTTCTGTAATCTCCCCTGACGTGGCTGTGAACTGTGCCTGCTGGAAGAGAGGGTGTAGACTTCAAAATCCATGGACAACTTCATCCAAGTAACTAACAGATCTTGAGATTGGGATGAAAATGTTCTTTTAAAGCTGATGAGTATTGGGAAACATAAGCATACATTTGACCACACGGTTAGCCTCTACACAAGCTCTTGGGTTTGACATCCTTGGTGAAATCGGTGGATTTGAGGACAATGATGATGTGAAGCAGGTCATCATCTCTGTACCATCCACAATGCCCACCCCTTCTAATCCTCACCATCAGATTCCTCTCCCATCCTAATCTCTCACATCCAGCTCCACCAAAATCAATCCCTCTCCACCTCAATCTGTGCTTCATCTTTCTCCCTTTCACATGCACTGTCACTGGACTGATCCTTTCCTTAAGGTAAGGCATGTCAGTTCTCTAATTATATTTTTTTACCACACTTGATGCTCTTCAATGGTAAGGATTCAAGGATCGGCAAAGTCAGAGGAATACAGTGACATGTGGAATTAAAGATTTGCTTTCCTTTTTAAGACTCGTTTCTGGATGTCTTACCAATTTAAATAAACTTCAAATGTCCTCAGAATAAATCTCTAGAACATTAGTTCCACATTCCACCCAAACGCTCAGTCATTACATGAGGAAAACATTTAGATCAACCTTGAAAACCTCACCATCGACTGCTTGATCACTTCGCTGATGGTCTTCTCATATTATTTGTGAAGTGAAGCAGTTTTGGTCTTCTCTCTGATCGCACTCACTCCCGGAAGATCACCCTGAGGCACAGTCAGTGCAGTGACCTGGGTTTCCTTGTGCAGCCTCGTGCCTCAGACGAAGCCAGTTTACAAACCGATTGTGATGTCAGATCTCTCTTTATGATGTACACGGTGAGGTCACACTGGTTCTGAGAGGTCATACTTTGACCTATCCAGTACAAGGGTCCTCAGTGCGAACACGCAGGGAGTTACTGAAACCCTCACTGTCATCAGGTTACGATATGCTGACATTCCAGTGTTATTGACCAGGCCAGACCTCCCTGGATCCCATGAGATGTTAACATTACTCAACAACCTACCTTATCAAAATGACAACATCTACCGCATCTACATTCTGGGTCACCACTTCAAACAACTCAGTCCATCAAGATATTGTTCTGGCCAGAATTGGAGGTATTGTGTGCCGTCCTGGTCACTGCACAATAGGAAGGTTGTGATTGCATTGGAGGGGGGCGCAAAGGCAATTCACCAGAATGTTACTTGAGCTGTAGCAATTTAGCTGTGAAGAGGGCGGCTGGATAAGCTTGGGGTATTTTCTTTCGAGCAGAGATCACAATATATAGGGCTATGAGGAGCAGGGATACGGCGAATACAAAACAGCTTCCCTGTTGTTGAAGGGCCTCAAAGAAGATGGCATAATTTTAAGTTGAAAGGCAGGACATTTAGAGGGCACAGGAGGAAAGAGTTTCTCACCTGGAGGATAGTAGGGGCCTGCAATGCACTGCATGAGATGGGAAAGCTCACTTCCTGTAAAAGGAGCTTGGATAAGCACCTGAAATATCAGAACGGTCAAAATAATCCTAATCCAAAGAAATGCAGTTTGGTGAACTGGTCATGCTAAATTGCCAGTAGTGTTCAGGGATGTGTAGTTTTCGTATATTATACAGGTGTAAAGGTAGAGTGATAGGGTAGATGTATGGGTCTGGGTGTGATGCTCTTTGGAGGATCGGTGTCGACCTGTTGGGCTGAAGGACCTGTTTCCACAGTGTAGGGCTTCTATGAACTATGTATTAAGTGCTGGGAAATGAGACACGTGCAGCCCTTAGTGTAATTTTGGAGGGACAAATATGACAGATTGGCCATCGCTGTCCTGAATGATGCTATAATCACTGCTGTCCTGAATGATGCTATAGTCATCGCTGCCCTGAATGATACTATCATCCTGTAATTTTGAAGTTAAGGTTCTGAATACGTTTTTGTCTTTGTTTTGAGAAAATATTTCCCAGTGTACATTCCAAATGTTGGTGTGGTCAGTGTCAGCTTCAGTTTCTGTATCAGAGTGCATGTTCAAAAATTAAATTTCCAAAATGTGTTGTAAAACTGAATTAACAAGGAAAGCAGTGGGATAAGAGTGTGCAGTCGAACAGCTCCTAAGGAGATCTACACCATGAGGTGTTGAATAACTGAATAGATTCAGCAATATGGAGCATATCACTGAAACGAATTTCAGATGATATTTAGACATTGATGGGACTCACATGAAGTGAAATAATGCAAGTTTTGTTATTTGGAGGCAAGTTACAATTAACATTTGAGACTCAAGAGGATCATATTATGCCAATCTTTGGGCTATTCAAACATGACCTGAAACATCAATGATATCACATCATTAAAATAAGCCTAATGCCATCATCCGTTTATTTGAAATGATTAAAAAATAAATATGTAATCATAGTATCCCACTGGAGATACCACGCAATATAAAATGATACCCCTGGGACTGTCTCAGCTCCAATTTCAATACGTTGCAAGCAGGAGGAAGGGAGAGGTTGTTCAACAAAAAATAAAATGCATTACGTTAATCTATTTTTTGCTAAAGTGAATTACACCATCCCTCTCATTATTAGTGTTCCCAGTAGGTCTTGTTAAAAATTTACGTCATACAAATCTCTGTATGTAATGATACTTATTCCACTCTGTGACTGATCATTATTTCATTTCCATTTAGCAACACAAATCCCGATGCCAGACGATGCTGCCCTAACTTACTGAGTTTAGAACGATTAGTTTGTCGATTGGAGGACTGCTCAGTAAAGTGCAGCACTGTCTGTTTCTCCATGTGCAGAATGGGTTTGCCCTGTTGCTACATTGATGGGGTTTGGCTGAGCACCGGCCCTGGCTAGTCTAAAAAGTGTTTAGCAAGACAACTGTCTCTCTGTGGGTGTTCAAAGCCTCCTATTGGTCATTTAGGTTTTGTAGCAACCCACCACTTAGAGAATGGTGTTTCCCATTCATTGATGTGAAGGGATTATATTGGTGGACCTTGCTCAGGCAGCTCGCTCCAAATGGGAACCCAAATACAATGTGGGCAATGGGTGGCTGAGAATGTCATTATGGAGTGATAGCTGAGACTCAGCAAACATAGCTTTAACCATTTTGTGTGTTTTTATCAGTCATGGGAGTCTGGTAACAGATCGCTGAGAGGGGTGTTCAGCACCGGGGTCTGATTATGGATTTATCTAACTGTCAGTAACACATGCGAGTTGTGCTTTTTGTAAAACGATGCACAGTGTTGTTCTGCAGAGTTTAATCGGACAAACTCGGAGATCTGGGGGTAATGGCAGCAGCTCTCCCACAGACGATCAAACAACTTTGCACAGCAAGATGTTTCCC
>NW_025205460.1:9668-10537 GCF_004010195.1 Chiloscyllium plagiosum | reverse complement strand
CAGAGGTATCGGGCTCACAGTGCTGCTGCCCTGTTCCTCAGTCAGAGATACCAGGCTCAGTGCGCTGCTGCCTTGTCGCTCAGTCAGAGATACCAGCCTCACTGTGCTGCTCTCCTGTCCCTCAGCCAGAGATTTCAGGCTAACTGTGCTGCAGACTTATCCCTCAGTCAGAGATACGAGGCTCACTGTGCTGCTGCCCTGTCCCTCAGCGAGAGATACCGGGCTCAGTGTGCTGCTGCCTTGTTCCTCAGCCAAAGATACCAGGCTCACTGTGCTGCTGCCTTGTCCCTGAGCCAGAGACACCAGACTCACTGTGCAGCTGCCTTATCCCTCAGTCAGAGATACCAGGCTCACTGTGCTGCTGCCTTGTGCCTCACCCAGAGATACCAGGCTCACTGTGCTGCTGCCTTGTCCCTCAGCCAGAGATACCAGGCTCATTGTGCTGCTGCCTTGTCCCTCTGTGAGAAATACGAGGCTCACTGTGCTGCTGCCTTCTCCCTCAGTCAGAGATACCAGGCTCACTATGCTGCTGCCTTGTCCCTAGTCAGAGATACGAGGCTCACTGTGCTGCTGCCTTGTCCCTCAGCCAGAGATACCAGGCTCATTGTGCTGCTGCCTTGTCCCTGAGTCAGAGATACCAGGCTCACTGTGCTGCTGCCTTGACCGTCAGCCAGAGATACCAGGCTCACTGTGCTGCTGCCTTGTCCCTCTGTCAGAGATACCGGGCTCACAGTGCTGCTGCCTTGTCGCTCAGTCAGAGATACCAGCCTCACTGTGCTGCTCTCCTGTCCCTCAGCCAGAGATTTCAGGCTAACTGTGCTGCAGACTTATCCCTCAGTCAGAGATACGAGGCTCACTGTGCTGCTGCC
>NW_025205460.1:2746-6767 GCF_004010195.1 Chiloscyllium plagiosum | reverse complement strand
TCAGCCAGAGGTACCAGGCTCACTGTGCTGCTGCATTGTACCTCAGTTAGAGATACCAGGCTCACTGTGCTGCTGCTTTGTCCCTGAGTCAGAAGCACCAGGCTCAATGTGCTGCTGCTTGACCGTCAGCCAGAGGTACCAGGCTCACTGTGCTGCTGCATTGTACCTCAGTTAGAGATACCAGGCTCACTGTGCTGCTGCCCTGTCACTTTGCCAGAGATACGAGGCTCACTATGCTGCTGCCTTGTCCCTCAGCCAGAGAAAGCAAGATCACTGCGCTGCTGCTTAGTCCCTGAGTCAGAAACACCAGGCTCAATGTGCTGCTGCCCTGTTCCTCAGTCAAGGTATCGGGCTCAGTGCACTGCTGCCCTGTCGCTCAGTCAGAAATAACAGGCTCACTGCGCTGCTGCTTTGTTCCTCAGCCAGAGATACCAGGCTCACGGTGCTGGTGCCTTGTCCATCAGCCAGAGATACCAGGCTCACTGTGCTGCTGCCTTGTCCCTCAGCCAGAGATACCAGGCTCACAGTGCTGCTGCCTTGTCCCTCAGCGAGAGATACCGGGCTCACTGTGCTGCTGACTTGTCCCTCAGTCAGAGATACCGGGCTCACTGTGCTGCTGTCTTGTCCCTCAGCCAGAGATACCAGGCTCACTGTGCTGCTGCCATTTCCCTCAGTCAGAGATACCAGGCTCACTGTGCTGCTGCTTTGCCCCTCAGTCAGAGACACCAGGCTCCCTTCGCTGCTGCCTTGTCCGTCAGCCAGAGACACCAGGCTCCCTGCGCTGCTGCCTTGTCCGTCAGCCAGAGATACCAGTCTCACTATGCTGCTGCCTTGTCCCTCAGCGAGAGATACCAGGCTCACTGTGCTGCTGCCCTGTTCCTCAGTCAGAGGTATCGGGCTCAGTGCACTGCTGCCCTGTCGCTCAGTCAGAGATAACAGGCTCACTGTGCTGCTGCCTTGTTCCTCAGCCAGAGATACCAGGCTCACTGTGCTGGTGCCTTGTCCATCAGCCAGAGATCCCAGGCTCATTGTGCTGCTGCCTTGTCCCTCAGCCAAAGATGCCAGGCTCAATGTGCTGCTGCCATTTCCCTCAGCCAGAGATACCAGGCTCACTGTGCCGTTGCCTTGTCCCTCCGCCAGAGATACTAGGCTCACTGTGCTGCTGCCTTGTCGCTCAGCCAGAGATACTAGGCTCACTGTGCTGCTGCCTTGTCGCTCAGCCAGAGATACCAGGCTCATTGTGCTGATGCTTTGTCCATGAGTCAGAGACACGAGGCTCACTGTGGTGCTGCCTTGACCGTCATCCAGTGATTCCGGGCTCACAGTGCTGCTGCCTTGTCCCTCAGCCAAAGATGTTTCGCTCACTGTGCTGCTGCCTTGTCCCTCAGCCAGAGATACCAGGCTCACTGTGCTGCTGCCTTGTCCCTCAGCCAGAGATACCAGGCTCACTGTGCTGCTGCCCAGTCCCTCAGCCAGAGAGACGAGGCTCACTGTGCTGCTGCCTTGTCCCTCAGTCAGAGATGCCAGACTCAGTGTGCGGCTGCCTTGTCCCTCAGCGAGACATACCGGACTCACAGGGCTGCTGCCTTGTCCCTCAGCCAGAGATACCAGGCTCACTGTGCTGCTGCCTTGTCCCTCAGCCAGAGATACCAGGCTCACCGTGCTGCTGCTTTGTCCCTGAGTCAGAAACACCACGCTCAATGTGCTGCTGCCCTGTTCCTCAGTCAGAGGTATCGGGCTCAGTGCACTGCTGTCCTGTCGCTCAGTCAGAGATAACAGGCTCACTGTGCTGATGCCTTGTCCCTCAGCCAGAGACACCAGGCTCACTGTGCTGCTGCCTTGTCCCTCAGCCAGAGATAGCAGGCTCACTGTGCTGCTGCCTGGCCCGTCAACCAGACATACCAGGCTCACTGTACTGCAGCATTGTCCCTCCCCGAGAGATACCGGGCTCACTGTGCTGCTGCGTTGTCCCTCAGTCAGAGATACCAGACTCACTGTGCTGCTGCCCTGTCCTTCAGTCAGAGATATTGGGCTCATTGTGCTGCTGCCTTGTCCCTCAGCCAAAGATGCCAGGCTCACTGTGCTGCTGCCATTTCCCTCAGCCAGAGATACCAGGCTCACTGTGCCGTTGCCTTGTCCCTCAGCCAGAGATACTAGGCTCACTGTGCTGCTGCCTTATCCCTCAGCCAGAGATACCAGGCTCACTGTGCTGCTGCCTTGTCCCTCAGCCAGAGATACCAGGCTCACTGTGCTGCGGCTTTGTCCCTGAGTCAGAAACACCAGGCTCAATGTGCTGCTGCCCTGTTCCTCAGTCAGAGGTATCGGGCTCAGTGCACTGCTGCCCTGTCGCTCAGTCAGAGGTAACAGGCTCACTGTGCTGCTGCCTTGTCCCTCAGCCAAAGATGCCATGCTCACTGTGCTGCTGCCTTGTCCCTCAGCCAGAGATACCAGGCTCAGTGTGCTGCTGCCTTGTCCCTCAGCCAGAGATACCAGGCTCACTGTGCTGCTGCTTTGTCCCTGAGTCAGAAACACCAGGCTCAATGTGCTGCAGCCTTGTCCCTCAGCCAGAGATACCAGGCTCACTGTGCTGCTGCCTTGTCCCTCAGCCAGAGATACCAGGCTCACTGTGCTGCGGCTTTGTCCCTGAGTCAGAAACACCAGGCTCAATGTGCTGCTGCCCTGTTCCTCAGTCAGAGGTATCGGGCTCAGTGCACTGCTGCCCTGTCACTCAGTCAGAGGTAACAGGCTCACTGTGCTGCTGCCTTGTCCCTCAGCCAGAGATACCAGGCTCACTGTGCTGCTGCCTTGTCCATCAGCCAGAGATACCAGGCTCACTGTACTGCTGCCTTGTCCCTCAGCCAGAGATACCAGGCTCACTGTGCTGCTGCTTTGTCCCTGAATCAGAAACACCAGGCTCAATGTCCTGCTGCTTGACCGTCAGCCAGCGATACCAGGCTCACTGTGCTGCTGCCCTGTCCCTCAGTCAGAGATACCAGGCTCACTGTGCTGCTGACTTGACCGTCAGCCAGAGATAACTGGGCTCGCAATGCTGCTCGCTGGCCCGTCAACCAGACATACCAGGCTCACTGCACTGCTGCATTTTCCCTCAGCGAGAGATACCGGGCTCACTGTGCTGCTGCGTTGTCCCTCAGTCAGAGATACCAGACTCACTGTGCTGTTGTTTTGTCCCTCAGTCAGAGACACCAGTCTCACTATGTTGCTGCCCTGTACCTCAGTCAGAGATACCGGGCTCACTGTGCTGCTGTCTTTTCCCTCAGCCAGAGATACCAGGCTCACTGTGCTGCTGCCCTGTCCTTCAGTCAGAGATATCAGGCTCATTGTGCTGCTGCCTTGTCCCTCAGCCAAAGATTCCAGGGTCACTGTGCTGCTGTCCTGTCCCTCAGCCAGAGATTCCAGGCTCACTGTGTTGCTGCCCTGTCCCTCAGTCAGAGATACCAGGCTCACTGTGCTGCTGCCTTGTCCATCAGCCAAAGATGCCACGCTCACTGTGCTGCTGCCTTGTCCATCAGCCAGAGATACCAGGCTCACTGTGCTGCTGCCTTGTCCCTCAGCCAGAGATACCAGGCTCACTGTGCTGCTGCATTGTACCTCAGTCAGAGATACCTGGCTCACTTTGTTGCTGCCTTGTCCCTCAGTCAAAGATACCAGACTCACTGTGCTGCTGCCCTGTCCCTCAGTCAGAGATACCAGGCTCACTGTGCTGCTGCCTTGTCCATCAGCCAGAGATACCAGGCTCACTGTGCTGCTGCCTTGTCCCTCAGCCAGAGATACCAGGCTCACTGTGCTGCAGCCTTGTTCCTCAGCCAGAGATACTAGGCTCACTGTGCTGCTGCCCTGTCCCTCAGCGAGAGATACCGGGCTCACTGTGCTGCTGTCTTTTCCCTCAGCCAGAGATACCAGGCTCACTGTGCTGCAGCCTTGTTCCTCAGCCAGAGATACTAGGCTCACTGTGCTGCTGCCCTGTCCCTCAGCGAGAGATACCGGGCTCACTGTGCTGCTG
>NW_025205460.1:0-2084 GCF_004010195.1 Chiloscyllium plagiosum | reverse complement strand
CTGCTGCCTTGTCCCTCAGTCAGAGATACCAGGCTCACTGTTGCTGCCCAGTCCCTCAATCAGAGATACCAGGTTCTCTGTGCTGCTGTCTTGTCCCTCAGTCAGAGATACCAGGCTCACTGTTGCTGCCCAGTCCCTCAATCAGAGATACCAGGTTCTCTGTGCTGCTGTCTTGTCCCTCAGTCAGAGATACCAGGCTCACTGTGCTGCTGCCCTGTCCCTCAGTCAGCGATACCGGGCTCACTGTGCTGCTGCCTTGTCCCTCAGACAGAGATACCAGGCTCACTGTGCTGCTGCCCTGTCCCTCAGTCAGAGATACCAGGCTCACTGTGCTGCTGTTCAGTGCCTCAGTCAGAGATACACGGCTCACTGTGCTGCCGCCGCGTCCCTAGGTGAGAGATACCAGGCTCATTGTGCTGCTGCCTTGTCCCTCAGCCAGACATACCAGGCTCAATATCGGCTACCCAGCCCCTCAGCCAGAGATACCAGGCTCACTGTGCTGCTGCCCTGTCCGTCAGTCAGAGATACCAAGCTCACTGTGCTGCTGCCTTGTCCTTCAGTCAGAGATACCATGCTCACTGTGCTGCTGCCCTGTCCCTCAGACAGAGATACCAGGCTCACTGTGCTGCTGTCCAGTGCCTCAGTCAGAGATACCAGGCTCACTGTGCTGCTGCCCCGTCCCTCAGTCAGAGATACCGGGCTCAATATCGGCTACCCAGCCCCTCAGCCAGAGATACCAGGCTCAATGTGCTGCTGCCTTGACCGTCAGCCAGAGATGCCAGGCTCACTGTGCTGCTGCCTTGTACCTCACTCAGAGATACCAGGCTCACTGTGCTGCTGCCTTGTACCTCACTCAGAGATACCATTCCTGAAGAAGGGCTCATTCCTGAAGAAGGGCAAATGCCCGAAACATCGATTCTCCTGTTCCCTAGATGCTGCCTGACCTGCTGCGCTTTTCCAGCAACACATTTCCATCTCTGATCTCCAGCATCTGCAGACCTCACTTTCTCCTCACTCAGAGATACCAGGCTCACTGTGCTGCTGCCTTGTCCCTCAGTCAGAGATACCAGGCTCACTGTGCTGCTGCCTTGTCCTTCAGGCAGAGATTCCAGGCTCATTGTGCTACTGTCTTGTACCTCAGTCAGAGATAACAGGCTCACTGTGTTGCTGCCCTTTCCCTCAGCCAGAGATACCAGGCTCTCCGTGCTGCTGCCCTGTCGTTCAGCCAAAGACACCAGGCTCACTGTGTTGCTGCCTTGTCCCTCAGTCAAAGATACCAGACTCACTGTGCTGCTGTCCTGTACCTCAGCCAGAGATTCCAGGCTCACTGTATTGCTGCCCTGTCGCTCAGCCAGAGATACCAGGCTCGCTGTGCTGCTGCCCTGTCCCCCAGTGAGAGATACCGGGCTCACTGTGCTGCTGCGATGTCCCTCATACAGAGATACCAGGCTCACAGTGCTACCTCCCTGTCCCTCAGCCAGAGATACCAGGCTCACTGTGCTGCTGCCCTGACCCTTCGTCAGAGATACCAGTTCACTGTGCTGGTGCCTTGTCCCTCAGCCAGAGATACCAGCCTCACTGTGCTGCTGCCCTGACCCTTCATCAGAGATACCAGTTCACTGTGCTGGTGCCTTGTCCCTCAGCCAGAGATACCAGGCTCACTGTGCTGCTGCCGTGCCCTTCAGGCAGAGATTCTGGGCTCACTGTGCTGCTGCCTTGTCCCTCAGCCAGAGATACAGGCTTACTGTGCTGCTGTCTTGTCCCTCAGTCAGAGATACCAGGCTCACTGTGCTGCTGCCCTGTCCCTCAGTCAGCGATACCGGGCTCACTGTGCTGCTGCCTTCTCCCTCAGACAGAGATACCTGGCTCACTGTGCTGCTGTCGAGTGCCTCAGTCAGAGATACCAGGCTCACTGTGCTGCTGCCTTGTCCCTCAGCCAGACATACCGTGCTCAATATCGGCTACCCAGCCCATCAGCCAGAGATACCAGGCTCACTGCGCTGCTGCCCTGTCCCTCAGTCAGAGATACCAAGCTCACTGTGCTGCTGCCCTGTCCTTCAGTCAGAGATACCAGGCTCACTGTG
>NW_025205459.1:2899-10532 GCF_004010195.1 Chiloscyllium plagiosum | reverse complement strand
AAATAAAATCGGCTTGGCAAGTTTCTAGATACCTTATGAAAACGTACGGTACGTATTGACCATTGTGAGGCTACTCCTGGTTTTAATACCCTGTTATCAAACCTTTTCATAAACTTGAGACTGAGCATTGAGACTGCTGCTCAGGAACAGGCTGAAACAATTCTGTCCCTACGGGCCTCTTACAGAGGGATAGCAGAACGCTATTCACACCACATTAGATTGTTGCTACTTGAAAAGGTGGAATGTTGGCACATTTTGCCAACAGAATCATTCAAAACAAAGAGATGTGTCGCTACAGCTGTACGAGGTGTTACTGAGAGGGCACCTGGAGTACATTGTGTTGTTTGTGTTTCTGTAACTGAGAAGGGATGGACCTCCATCAGTTTGCAGGCTGATCATAATCCTCAGGTTGCTGTGTTATTTAATGTCTCCGGTCTGTTACACAGGCACAGGAGGATGTCATTCAGCCCCTCGAGTCCATTACAGAGAAACTGAAAATGCCATTAAGCATCTTGAGTCTATTACAGAGGGACAGGAGGAGGCCATTCAGCCTCTAGAGCCTGTTACAGAGTGGCAGGAAGTGTGTATTTAACATTTCAAGTCTGTTACGCATAAATATTAGTTAAAAATAGTTTATGGAATAGGAAAGACCTGATGTAAACATTAAAGTTCTAACCTTGAATAAGGCCAGTTTTTTGAAAGTGTTAGGCGAGTCCTGTGAAAAGCTGATTGGGATACCCTGTTCACAGGTAAGGGGATGATTGGAAAATGCAAGGCCATCAAAACTTGGATTCGAAGAGCCCAGAGCCAACGAGTTACTATCAGTGAGATGGGCAAGGTTGGTGGGTGCAGGGAGTGCTGGATGGCTAGATATGTTGATGGACTGATCAAGGAAAGGAAGGAGGCATATGTCAGGTAAACAGAGCTGAGATCAAGTGAATCCCCAGAGGAGTATAAAGGCTGTGAATGTATAGTCAATGCGGAAATCGGACCAGGAAAATGTGGCCATGAGTTGACTTTAGAAATAGGGATGCCGAGGCATTGAAGAAATTCTACAAATCCTTTAATGGCAAAATAATAATTAGGAAGAGAATAGGGCCCCTTAAAGATCAATAAGGCTACCTATATATGGAAGCACAGGGGATGGGAGGGATAGTAAACAAGTATTTCTCCTCAGTATTTAATGTGGAGGAGGTTACAAGAGCGAGAGAATGAAGAAATATATAATGATACCTTGAAAAGTGTCTATATTACAAGGAAGTGTTGGACATTTAAAAACACATAAAGGTGAATAAATCCCTGGGACCTGATCAGTTGTATCCCAGAAGTTTGTGGGAAGCTAGGGAAGAGATTGATCAGCCTTTTGCTGATATATTTGTATCATTGATTTCCACAGGTGATGTGTCAAAAGACTGGAGGGCTGCTAACACAGGGTCATCATTTACGAAATTAAGGAAAATCCAGGTAACTATACACCAGTGAGCCTGATGTCAATGAAGACTGAATTGTTGGAGGGGATTCTGAGGGAAAGGATGTATATGCATTTGGAAAGACAAGGACTGAAGTGGGCTTTGTACATTGGAGATCACGTCTCACTGACTGGGTGGAATTTTTTGAGGAAGTGATGAAGATGATTGATGAAGGCAGGCCAGTGGATGTTGTCTTTATGGAGTTCAGTTAGAAAATCAAAATATTCAACATGGTAGACTGGTTAACAAGGTTAGACTGCCTGGGATCCAGGGAGAGCTCGTCATTTAGATCCAAAGGTTTCTTGAATATTGGAGACAGGACGTGACAGTCGGCATTTATTCATTAAACTTGGAGACCTCTGACCAGTAACATGCCGCAAATGTCAATAGTAAGTCCACTGCCTTTTGTCACTTATACAAATCATTTGCATTTTAGTATATGAAGTACGGTGAGTAAGTTTGATGATAATACCAAATTTGTTAGTGTAGTCAACATTGAAGAATGATCTCTCAGACTGCAATGGAGCTTTGCTCAGGTGAGCCGACGAGTGGCAGATGGAGCTTATTTTAGTTAAATGTGAGGTGTTGCATTTTGGCAAGACAAATCAAGGTAGGGTCCTGTCGAAAGCTGCCAATGAAGGAGAACTCCATAGAAAGTATCGAATCGCTCCAGTGCGGAAACAGCCTATTCGGCCCATCGAGGCCACGCCGAACCTCTAAACAGTATCCCACTGGCTGCATTTCCCATGGCTAATCCACCTCGCCTACACATCCCTGGGTACTTTACGTAATTTAACATGTCCAATGTACCTCATCTGTATATCTTTATACTGTCGGAGGAAAACATAACATCCGGAGGTAACTCATGCAGACACGACGAGAATGTGCAAACTCCACACAGGCTATCATTCAAGGATGGAATTAAACCCTGATCGCTGCGCTCTGAAGCAGCAATGCTAGTCGCTGAGCTACTGTGTCACCTGGCGGTGCAGGTTCTCCGTTCCTTGAAAGTGCCGTCACAGGTAGACAGCGCAGTGAAAAAGGCACTTGGTGATCTTCCCTTTATTGGTCCGTGCATTGAGTCTAAACATGTTCTCGACATGTTGCATCTGTGCAGGACATTGGTTTGGCCACTTTTTTAATACTGTCTTTAATTCTGGTCACCCTGCTGTCGGAAATATGTTGTCAAATTTGAAAGGGTACAGAAGAGATTTATAAGAATGTTACAGGTTTGGAGTTTTAGAGTTACAGGGAGAGTTTGAATAGGCTGGGGCTATTTTCAAGTGTTGAGGCTGAGGGGTGACCTTAAAGAGGTATATAAAATCATGAGGGGAATAGATAAGGTAAACAGTCAGCGTCTTTTCCCAGGATAGGCGAGTCCAAAATTAGAAGACAAAGGTTTTAGATGAGAGGGGTAAGATTTAAATAGGGACATGAGGGAAAACATTTTCACAAAGAGACTGCTGCGTGTATGGATTGAACAGCCAAAAGAGGTGGTGGAGGCAAGTACAATTACACCATTTAAAAGGCATTTAGGTGGATACATGCATGGGAGGTATTTAGAGGGAGATGGGCCAAGTGCTGGCAAGGGGGACTAGATTTATTTAGGATATTTGGTCGGCATGGACGACCGGACTGAAGGATCTTGTTCTGTGCTGTACGTCTCTGAGACTCTATTGCCACTTGATTGTATAACACAGGAACAGGAGTAGGATATTCAGCTTCTGAATTCTGTCAGACAGCTTGTTTGCTCAATTACAGGCGCAGCAGGTAAGCACAGAGTTATTGGAGCCTGTTACACAGAAACAGGGGGAGGACGTCTATTTTCACAGACTTGGGATCAGGAGGCTGTCATTCAACTTCTTGAGACTGGGACATAGGAACAGGAGGCAGTCACTCAACTGCTCGAGGCTGGCACACTGGAACCGGAGGCAGTCACTCAACTACTCGAGGCTGGAATACTGGAACAGGAGGGAGTCACTCAACTGCTTGAGACTGGGACACAGGAACAGGAGGCAGTCGTTCAACTGCTCGAGGCTGGGACAGTGGAACAGGAGTCAGTCACTCAACCATTCAAAACTGGGCCACAGGGAATCTGTAGGCTAGTGAGGCCCCAGGGTCCTGTTTCGCAGGAACAGGAGGACGTGCCTCACTTCCCACCAGTATGGGACACTGGGAGAGAAGGGGAGTTTGCTTGGAACAACATCAATACATTAATAAGTTGCATTCGTGGTCCATTCAATCCTGTCCCACCATTTACTAAAGCCACGGCTGTTCTGATTGTGATTTCCTTTTTCCATTTTATGGAGACTGTCCTCTCTGCAGCCTCTGCTCCATTTGTTGGTCATGTTGCAGACCCAGATGCTGTAACAATGGTCACCATCACTCATCCAGAGGGTCGGGTGTAAGGATGAGTCAGGATTTGAAGGGTTCAATAACAAGAATGAAAACACAAAATAAAGGCATTGCCAGATGTTTAAATCTCTCACATTCTCAATCCAACTCACATAACCAGCCCATTGTACATTCAGGATGGAGCACTGTATAGATATGGCTAGCAGACTGCTGAATGCAATATCCAGAGTGGAACTTTGTGCAGCCCACACCAATACTTGATCTATAATCGTGAGATAAATGTCCATTGTGGGGAGCTGTGCAGACCGCACTGGTTCATTTATATATAACCCCAGGCTGTTGCATTGTTCAGTAACACTGTGTTAGATCACTGCCCAGTGTGGGGAAACTTGCAGCCCATGCCGGAAGTAACAGGATGTGCAGCTCCCATCCAGTTAGAGCTCCGTATTTCCACTGTACCTTGACAAGCGGTGCTGCAGATGTGAAAATCATTGCAAGGGAGAGATGTAAATGGAAACAGTTGAAATACCAATAGGTCCGATTAAGGCGAGTATCACACAAGTATTTAAAGATGAAATAACTGAGATGATATCCGTTGAGACTTTGCTACTGGTGCAAGGAAATAAGAGGGGGATGGTGATGTTATAGTGGTTGCACTATAAGCCTCCAAATCATCAATGTGATTTGGAGGAACAAATATGCAGGGAAACTGGTGAGAGTAGCAGGAGCATTAGGATTGTCATAATAAGTGATTTAAATTTTCCTAACATAGACTGGGACATCCAGATGGTTAAGAACTTCGAAGGAACGTAATTTGTTAATTTGTTCAGGAAAGTTTCCCCAAGCAGTATATAAAGGGAAGGGACAAAGTCGACCTACTGTTGGGAAATAGGGATGGATATGTGACGGAGGTAAAGCGGGGGAGTATATTGGGAAAAGTGACTGGCGTTGTATTAATTTTAAAATAGTTATGGGAGGGACAAAGTTGGTCCACAGATTCAAGTCCTAAATATGGGCAAGGCATATTTTGTTGGAATTAGACAGGGGATTGCAGGGGTTAATTGGAATAGTTTGTTTTCATGTAAAAGGATGTCGGGTACGAGGGAGGGCTGTAAAAGTGAGATAGCTCGAGTTCAAGGTTTGCAAGTTCCTGTGAGTGTGAAGGGAAAGTGAGCCTGGAAGAGAAAACCCTAGATGACAAGAGATATTGAGGCTCTGACAAGCAAAAAGGAGGCGTGGCTCAGGTAAGCTAGCTGGGATCAAGGTATTCCCTTGGAGGTTCACAGGGGATACAGGAGATTACCGAGGAAGTAAGTCAGGAGGGCGAAAAGGGGGTCTGAGATAGCCTTAGCTGAGAAGATTAGGGTGAATCCAAATTTACTACAGTAAAGAAAAACAACTGGAAAGAGAATAGGACGCCTTAAAAACCAAAATGGGCATGCAAATGTAAAACGTCAAGAGATGGTTGAGGTCCTCAATTTCTCCTCTGTGTTCACCATGAAGAAAGACATGAAGACCCGTGACCTTTGGGAGGTTAGTTGTCATGTCTTGGTACAGTCCAAATCACAGTAGAGGTTGCTGCTGGACATATTAGAATGCATAAAGTCAGATAAATCTCTTGGGCCTGATCAGATATATCTAAGAGTAATGCAAGAGGCGAGAGAAGACAGTTCAGGGCCAAGGTCCCGGAAGACTGGGAAGTAGCAAATGTGCTTCCCTTCTTCAAGGAGGGTTGCAAAGAAATGCCTGGCAAATATAGACCAGTAAGCTTCACGACAGTTAGGTTTATAGATTCCAACAGTTTCCCTACAAATGTCAAGTTAACTGGTATGCAGTTCTCCACGCTATGGCTTTTTCCCTTTGTAGCTATTTGTATCCCTTCCATTCATCTATAGTGCTTGTTTCACATTTATCCACAATAGTTTCCGGTCTCTGCAGAATGTGCAGGAACATAAACTACAGTCATCGACAGTGCAATTAATACTACTATTGGTGAGTTATTTCCGACATGTTGAAAGGAAGTACACCTGTTTCGTCAGTCTTAGCAATGCTCAATCCAGCTCCATGCTCAAATACTACCTTGTTACTGATATGAATTGACTTTATGTCTTTAGCTCCAGAAGGCCGATATGATCACTTGGTATTACTGGTGATTTTTTTGGCCCTTCGTCCATGAAGACAGATGCAATGTAACTGGTTGTTTTCTTGGCCATTTCCCTGTTCTCCACAATGACCTCTCCTCTCCCGATTACAAATTTCCACATTTGACCTTGCTTTTATTTTGTTTCCTTTGAATTATAGATCGCAGATTGATGCAGCCTTTGTGTTCCTGTTTGTGAGCATGTGTGTTCTCTTTTTGATTTCCTTTTCAGTTTCATAGCCTTCCATTTTCGGATCGTTAATTTCTGAGAATTCTCAGGTTTCCACAATATCTGGAATTTTTCTGAAGTCACTTCCTCTGATTAACATATTTTCTAATTTGTTTAGTGAACCATCATTGAGTCACTCTTTGGTGTTTGTACTTGAAATAAATAGACATATGTTTCAGACTTTGCAGTATTTCTAAATATATTCAGGACCAGATATATTCAGGAACACCGCAGGAGGATAGGAGGATAGAGAAAAAATTGTGGGAGCACTGCTTGGCTCTTTTCTATCATCGCTTGCCAACGAGTGCCATCCTGGACAACTGGAATGTAGCGAATGCTGAGCCCATATTCAAGAAATGCTACAAAGATAAATCCGAGAACTAAAAACCAGTAATCCTAAAATCTAGTGAGTTGCTTACTTTAGAAGATTCGGAGAGATTGGATATACATGCGTTTGGAAAGACAGGGCATGGTTCGGAGTAAGATTAGAATAGTGCTGGAAAAGCAGAGCTGGTCCGGCAGCATCCGAGGAGCAGAAAAAATCGATGTTTCGGGCAAAAACCCTTCATCAAATTCAGCACCTGAGTTTGTGCAAGAGAGAGCATGACTCACAATTTTGTTGGAGTTCTTTGATAAAATGACCAGCAACTTTGAGGAGGTCCGGGTGGTATGCGTAGTCTAGGTTGATTCCAGTAAGGCCTTCAGTAAGTTTCCACATGGTACGTTGCTCTGGAAGGTTAGATTGCATGGAATTGAAGGGGAGCTGGCAAATTAGGTACAAAATTGCCTTGATGGTAGGAAGGATAGATTAATAATGGAAACATGCTGGTCAGACTGGAGGCCTGTGAATAGTGGAATGCCTCAGGGGTTGATGGTAGGACCACTACATATTACATATATCTATGGTTTACATGAGAATGTATAGGCATGATTTGTAAGTTTGAAGATGGCATTAAAACAAGAGGCATCATGGAGAGTGAGGAAGGTTGTCAGAAGTTTCAGAAATTACAGCAGTACTTTGATCAGCTGGAGAAGTGGGCGGAGAAATGGCAAATAGATTTTAATATTGATCAGGTAAGTTCTTGCTTTTAGAAAGTCAAATCAAGTTTGGAGTTTCATGGTGAATGGTTGGGTCCGAAGGAGTGAGTGGAACAGAGGGGCCTTGGAGTTCAGGTGCATGGTTCTCTGGAAGTTGGTTCAGATGTAGACAGTGAAGAAAGCTTTTGGCACACTGGCCTTAATCGGTTTATATCACTGAGTATAGAAATTAGAGAGTTATGATGCAGTTATACAGGATGCTGGTGAGGCCATATTGGTAGCGTTATGTTCAGTTTTGTTCACTTTGCTATAGGAAGGATGTTATTAAACTGGAAAGAGTGCAGAAAACATTTTCAAGGATGTTGCCAAGGTCCCAATGGTCTGAGTTACAGAAAGGGGTTG
>NW_025205459.1:0-2575 GCF_004010195.1 Chiloscyllium plagiosum | reverse complement strand
AAAAAAACCCACAGATACCTCACTGCACAGAGACGCAGACACAGAAATACACAGACGAACACACACAATACTTACAAGGAGGTAGGCATACACACACGTATAAACACACAGAGACATGTACAGTCACTTACAAATAGACATAAATACAGATAGCAACACAGGCTGAAACACAGACAGACAGATGTAGACACGGAAACATCACAGATAACAAGCACACAGATACACACACACACATACAGACAAACACAAATAGAGGCACACTCACACACACATACAGACATACAAAAACACAGGCACAGACACACACACACACACATACAGATACACGCACAAACACTTACTCATATACAGACAATAGTGTCATTAAGACGCAAATAGATATGTTTTTGATTTGTAAGGGGATCAAGGATTCCAGGGAGAAGGCAGGAGAATGAGGTCGAGGTACTAATAAGAAATTATTGAACGGAATTTCAGACTCGTTAGGCGGAATGGCCTCAATCTGCTCATTTCCTTAATGCTCCTGCGGTATTATGCTATCAGGCATTCTCTTCCTGAGACAGCAGCAGAGGCTGGGTGTGAAAGATATTTGACTGGAAAGGGTCAGTGGGAATGTGGGATAGGTTTGGAGTCCAGAATGGTTTATCTTTATTCCTAATTATTCTGTCCTTGTGTCTAAAAAGAGGTGGTGATTTGATGTTCAGTTAACACAGCTTTAAAATAACAGTTGTCCCACAATGAAATAAGGATGTCCCTTTCACTTTAGTCTTGTGCTACCTGTGGTGTCCTCATCCTCAGGGAGCAGTGAAGACTCGGTTATAGAAGATATTCCAGGCTGAGATCTTTACTGGACAGAAGCGTCAGTGTTTATTGGGAACAGACAGGAAATGGATGGTCAGGCACACTCGGATCAGCCATTAACATTCTGAACGGTGCAGCCGAATGGGCAACTTCTGCCCCGACCCCATATGTTCCCTCAATCCACCCCTCGAGGCTGTTACAGAGATATACTGCTGTCCCTACTCCATGTGTTGCTCCCTCAATCCACCCCTCGATGCTGTTACAGGGTTGGGGACCACTCCATTAAGTCAGATAGGATCGTTACAATGAGACAGGAGGAGACCATTCTGCCCCTCTAAGGAATTACACAGGAATATAGAATGAAGTAATTCAGCTCGTTCAGTACACTACGCAGTCTAGGAGGAGGCCTTTTAATCCACCTCAGCTGCTACACAGGAACAGGGAAGCTGTCGCTAACAGGAAATATAGAATAGAGACAAATGTTTATTTTCAGGCTGCAAAGCTGTAACTGATGGAGTGCCTCAGACATCACTGTGGGGTTATCAATGATCAATAATCTTTATCAAAGATCTGGAGAAAGGGGAGGGAATAGCTTGAAGCTCGATTAGCTCATACAGCAAGATGGCCATTCAATGTGTGGTCAAATGGAGGTAGTGAGTCTGCAATGTGATATAGACAGGGAAGGTTAGTGAGCAAACCCTCAGTAGAAATAACATAAGATAAGTTATTTATTTTGGCATGAAAGATGAAACAATGGTAAACAATTCAAATGGAGAGAGATTGCATAACTCTGTGATACAGGAGGTTTCCATGTTCTTGCGACATGAATCATATGAAGTCAGATGTAGCAAGTGATTTGGAAGGTAAGTGGAATAATTCTGTTTTTGTCAAAAAAAACATCAGGTTTAATTGCAGGAATGTTTTACTGCATCTGTACAGGGCATTTCTGAGACCACACCTAATACACTGTGTGCAGGTTTGATCCCCTAAACTAAAATTAAAAAATATAATTATTTTCGAAGATTTTCAAAGAAGTTTCCCTTTACAAATTCCTGGAATTCAGGTCTTTTGTTATGGGGGATTATCCGTTTTGATCTTAGCTGAGAAATAGTATTGAACCATCCATGACTTTCTGAAAAGTGTATCAGCTGGATGCGTATTATCTCCTGTCAGGGAGACTAAAACTAGAGAACAAATTTCAAGGAAAAGATACATTGATATTAACACACATACTATGAAGACACCTACCAATATTTACAAATTACACAGACACATATAAGCATGTCAAAAAATTATAAAGTGGGGACATTTTGGGGATTGGAAGGAATTGTGTACAACAAGAGCAATGACGCACCTGCATATAATCCATAATCAGGGTTTTCCAGACAATGTTCCAGGAGATCGCACATGGTCCAGTTTGCTGTTCAGTTGCCATAATTGTTTGTTCCAACACAGAAAGGGAGAAAAATGATCCCTGCCTGAGAAGCAACAGCCGATTGATCACTCTCTCTTACTTTGTTCCGCCCGATAGCAAAGTGTGAGACCAGAAAATCCCTGAGTTATCTTTACCACTTATGAAGGATTCCTGGTGAGGATTCATTGGAATCTCTCCACTGCCTGAAACGAAGAGAATTCAGCCAAATCCAACTGTTCCGGAAAGAAATCCCACTAGCAGTAGTTTGTGTGAGCAGAGTAACTTCAAAGGCAGAATAACATTTGGGGCACTCTGTCATTTTACCATTTGTATGAGTTCAACTTTCTGTGTCTCACATTTTTC
>NW_025205458.1:7893-10531 GCF_004010195.1 Chiloscyllium plagiosum | reverse complement strand
CTTTAAGACCAAATAAAGAACATTAGACAACGAATATTTGCAAATCTTACTCTTAAACATATCAGTTATCTCCCACTCTACAATACTGGTTTGATAAAAACACCGTATGAGATTTACAAAAAAATAAAAACGGGTTTCATAGCTAGCCAGCATTATCAATTCTCGATGTCGACTTATCTCTGTCGATTTTCCTTTATTATTTTCTCTGTGTCGATTTTCCTCAGTCGATTTTTTGGTGTTATCTATTCTTTGGCCTTCTGCCGCACAAATCTCTGATGGGCAGGTAGCTTTCAAAGAGCAATTCAGTTAGCAGTCGGCTGATGTTTGCCGTTCTCACAACTGGTTAAAGTGCCCGATTTTATGCCCCAAAATATCGAATCGTCTAACTGGTTTAATATCACCAAAAGTTTTAAATTCAAAATCGAATGCATTTTGCTATCTTAAGACATAATGTAAACTGATTATCCAAATTCGAATTCGTTGTGCACGATCGCAGTGCAGCTCAAGCTATTCTTTTCACAACCAAATGCTACCATTTTAAATTGTTCAGCACACTCTGTGCTTTCAGTCTTTCCTTGTCAGGTTTCATGCTCTCTTAAATGTACAATATTCATGTGCGTGTTCATAAATAGCAAATTGTCATATTACATAAATCGTAAAAACATTACAGCATTCTGCAGTGTTAAGGGACCTGAGTGTCCTTTTTCATGAATCAGAATAAGTTAGTTTGCAGGTGCAGCAGATAATTAAGGCGGCATATGGAACAGGTACACACCCAATGACACAGAAAAACACAGATACAGACACACATACACAAAACCTTAATCACAGATTCATACAGAAACAATTTTTTTAATTCATAAGGGATCAAGCGTTATTGGGAAAGGCAGGAGAATGACGTTGAGGAACATAGCAACCATTATCGGACAGCAGAGCGGACTTAGCGGTACAAATGACTGCATTCTGTTCCTTTATACGCCCTTATTGTATTATGGGATCTTAAAACGTGTCCTTCGAGTCCAGAGTCAATTAAGGCTGCTGAACATTTGATTGCGGATTCAATGGTAATGTGGGATAGGTTTAAGAGCTTGACTTATATATGTTTGTTTCTAATTATTGTCTGTAGGTCTCAAAATAGTTCGTTCCTTTGTGTGGGTTTAATAAACTTTGATCATAATGGATCCAGATTGAGATAAAGTTGTCCCTTTCTCTTTTGCACTGTGCCATCTGCAGTCCCCTCATCCCCAGGGAATAGCAAAAACTGTGTCTTTGTAGATGTTCAGGGCTGAGCTCAACGAACATTTGGGCATTGCAATCAATAATTATTGTGCAAATAATGTTCAGTCACAATCATATCATCAATGAGCATTCTGAATTGTGCAATAGTCTCGCGGAGCCAAAAGGCCAACTCTACGCGTTTCTGTCACACTCAAGCCCTCAATGCCTTTGCACAGTGAGAGGAAGATCCCATTCAACCAGTCAGGAGACGAGCATTCCATCCCTCAGGAGTTACACGGGAATAAAATGAAGCAATTCAGCTCTTTACGTAATTACAAAGCAAGGGACGAAGCCATTCAAACATTCTAAACTGTGGCGTAGGAGCAGCTTCCTCCTGCTTACCTCAACATGTTCCAATTTGGGGGTCGAATAACATTATTGTATCTTTCAGGTCAAAGAGGGAGAAAATGTAACCTGCCTGAGAAGGAATGATCTACTCCACTTTCGGTCGTTCTTTATTCCTTCTCATACCAAATTGGGGGAACAGAAAACGTTTCACTCATCTTTACCACTCGTACAGGATTCCTGACGATGATGCAATGAAATTTCCCCACCGCCTGAATCAAAGGAAATTCGCAAAATCCACTTGTTCCAGGTGGAAATCACATTGCCAACAGAAAGTTTGAGGAGAATAACTTTCAGGTGCAGAATACTATTTATTTTTTTTATTTTCGCAAGTGCTTAGGTATTGTTTGGACAAAGTTTTTTCACATTGACTTTCTGTATAGGCGTATGTCTCTGTGTGTTGTGGTACAGACAGGAATGTTTGCTTCGACCCCAAGCAGATTAGTCCCAGTGCGGGTGGAACAGAGTCAAAGAATTTCTGCTCCTGATTCGTATTCCTTTTGTTACTTAAAGCCCCTCAATATTCTGCTGAGAAGCGTTGCAGTCAGGGAGACTGGAGGATTTCTTGAGCCATCTCTGGGTGAGATGTAGGGCCTGTATTGACAGTGAACCTGGGACTGCAATAAGGCCAATAGATGAAGCACAGGTTTCGGAGAGGGAAACCTCTGTAAAGAGAATGGAGGGGGGCCCTATTGTACCCAGGCCTATTTTTCACGAGCATTGTCCAACCTACAGCAAACTGTATGTGATTGATTTGATGAGGAAATGATCTCCTCTGTTGCTCTGCACCAGGTAGAAGGAGGAGTAACGACTGGGAATTGGAGAGATAGACAGGGGTGTAGAAGTGCGTATGTTAAAAAGATCGGAAGAGGTATGGGGTCTGAAAGAGTTGAGAGTGATAGGAAGAAATGTCGATTCTGGGTTTTAGATATATAGGAATGTAGTAGAGGTTGGAGAAGATCGGAGATATCTGGAGAGGTGTAGGGAAACGTCGGGGTTACGGAGACAGGGAGAC
>NW_025205458.1:0-5180 GCF_004010195.1 Chiloscyllium plagiosum | reverse complement strand
AATTTAGCCAGTATGACAGTTTGGATAGACCTGAGGGTTTTCTTTATAGCTGAGACGGCTTTGTGTTTGCAGAGTGAGGATTATGAGTTTATGAGAGGCAACGGAGCTGTGGAATTATGTAGCAGTTTTTTTTAAACTGATGGATGAATAACGAAGAGGACATAACCTTACGTTATGTGTTTAGGGGCTATCAAGGATTTTGTTTCGCAGCCAAAGGGTTTGGATGTCTGGAAGTAGCTGCCAGAGAGGGGATCAGTCAAAGTGCTAAACCTCACCAATGTTAAAAAGAATGTCATTGAGCACTTGAATTGTGAAGGCAGACAACGTCGTGGGCCAAGCCTTGGCTTGTGGGATTAGTGTCACGAGGACAGTGCAAGATCATTTTTGCAAGTTCATTTTCTTTGCTGCTTTAGCCATGACACTATGCGTCTACGAAACGTGTCAACGGATCTGTGGGCAGTGAGCACGGCTTTCCAATTCTTTCCCTTCAGCCAAAAAGCGTTGAAACCACACACTAATTAACAGAATGTGCTTCCGACTTTGCAAGTCTCTCTGCATGGATCACGACATGGGAATCGATGCAGGAATGACAAGATATGACATTGCCAAATTGGACCGAGCACGCACATCTGATGCTTCGCAGGTAAGGAACTTTTCTTAGCTTGTGATCTTTCCACATCATTTAATACTGTGCATTAAGTATGGCTAGATGAGACACACATAGGTTTGTTCTGGGTAATCTGTGATTGTTGGAAATGCTGCAGAGAAGCATGAGTGGGGAATCTGGTGGAGGCATGCAAGACTTTGAATGGCATTGATTCGGTGAAACAAAGAAATTTCGCATTGGTCGAGATGTCAATAAGACGATTGCGTAAAATTAAAGTGGAAGACTTACTGTTAAAACAATAACTTGCTTAACAATGAAATAAAGTAGACAAGCACACATACATAGATGTGTCAGTTTCGCGTCATTGTGTGACATATTACATTGAAAGCAATAATTTTGATCGCATATGCTTTATGGCAGAAGACATAGACGAAACAAAAAAAAAACAAGTTCGCATTATGAAACACAGCTATTCTCGCAAATTCTGTGGAAAGAAGACTCCGTTAATGTTTTGAACACCGATTCCCTTCTTCAGAATAGATGAGACAAACCTGAAGGCATCGGTGTCGTACCACACTGAATGATTGATCGAAAGCGTTTGATGCGATGTTTCCAACCTTCCAACCCCCCGGATTACAAACAACCACAGCTGAAAATCAGTTTCGGTTGGCGTAAATTGGTATAAAAATTAGACGGACCGATATGAATTTCATACAAATTCTAAACGGGATTTTAAATGGGAATTTGGTTTGGAGATCACTGGAATAACATTACCTCTCAGCTCTGCTGAACTAAAGCGTCTCTGCGGCTTTATGCACCTCATGTATTGAGGTGGAGTGCGAGATTACAGAGATGGGAGAAAGCAGTATTCGGTTTCCTCCTGTGCAAATCTTCATCATCGGATGCGTCGCTTTCGCATGTCTTTTTTGTATGTTATTTACAGAAGCAGTTAATGATCTGAAAACATATTCACAATGACACCACCAAGAAGTAGAGTGGAAGCAAATGACAAGGATGTTTGGGTGGCTTTAACATTTTTTATGTGATATTTGAAAGTGTCACACAATGCAGAGACCATGCGATTAATTACTTAATCGTACTAAGGAAAAAAAATGTACGTCGGTATTTATTCTATTATTATTTAAAATGTAAGAATCAACCAAAAAAAGAGAACGCAGCATAAACCCATGTCCAACCTTATACCGTGATAATCAACGTTTTGTTTTTGGTTAGATTGTGACAAATTGCCACTACATTCCAGCTTACTGTTTTCAGACGAAGCTTGAATGCTCATATCATTGAACACATTGTGTCTGGATCTGTTTTATCCAGCGCTGACTGCATCAGTTGTTTGTCGTCTCTGTTGGTGGTCATGCTGCTGATAGTATCGAATACCGCATTGAACATAGCTGCTGATTAACATAACCAGGATGTACAGAGATGGCAGCTAAAAAATTGATTTTCACAAACCCGTGTCTGCGATTTCTTTTCCATGCTGCTGATAGTATCGAATACCGCATTGAACATAGCTGCTGATTAACATAACCAGGATGTACAGAGATGCCAGCTAAAAAAATGATTTTCGCAAACCCGTGTTTGCGATTTCTTTTCGCATTGATCACAGAAATCAAAAATGCACATGATAAATGCAGAAAAATTAGAATGCTTTAACTGCAGCGAATTGGCAGTGACATTGGTGAATTAGATAAGCCTGTGAATTAGATTGTAGATTGATGAGTCAAAGGAAGAAATTTCATCAAATGAACTTTACAATAACATTGTATTCGGACTCAGACACCTGTTCGCATGCGACCAAAGAAACGAGGAAATGACATAGGAAATTTCACGGAGGTTACATTTGGGACAAAGATTGTGGAGAAGCGATATAATTTCCAGATTTAAAGTTTGCACTCGCAAAAGAACAAAATTTAGCAAGCTTGGAGTTTTTGGAGGGTTTGGAAAATGTGTAAGACCGCTCAAAAAGCAGAACTCTAGTTTCATAAATAAAGGACAGCATATAGCAGCAAGAAAGCCTTGTACAAAATATGCATCTCCCAATCATAGCAATCGTACTTTCATTTCTTCAATTAAGATATGCCGTTTACAACCTCTCATGCATCTCTGTGTCAACCGTCACACATCTATTGTGCACCTATATTTCATGGTGCATGAATCGAATTGGAAAGTCTAATTTTACTTTCTTGCATACGAGAAGTGATGATTGCAAGATGAGATATTCTGTCTTTTCCCGAACTTAATTTCTGCTAATGTTACAGTCCATTGTATTTTTTTCTAACTCAGTTTCGTTGATTGTAGACATGCATTACAGTAAACATTTATAAGTTTTGTGGAATATTTCATTTAATTCATATTCTGCAAGTAAGCCATAGGCATCCTTGACATTTCCAGCAAAATCAAAACCGAAATGTGTTAAACATGCAGCTGCAAGCCGATGTGAATTTATTTTTAAATGCGCTTTATAATTAAATTACAAATTTAAAATCACAGGAAACAGTTATATGTATAGTAAGTTATTTTCCAGTGAAAGCAGACGATACTCTTATAAGCCTGCTGAACAATTTTCCCACAATTAGTAGGACATTGTAATACTTGTTTCTGAACATGCAGTTTCTTTGAGGTTTACTTGATAATAATATCCAACATACTTCGAGCGATTCCACTGGGAAGACTGTTGGTACCTTTGAAAAAACACGTTTTGATGACAGCCTCTTTACTCCTTCTGATTTCTCATGCTGATCCTATATTTCATCACATATAAAATGATTGCAGTATGCCTTTTAATAGTATGTTGCAATATATTTTCAATCAGCAATTTCTCATTAGATATTCCCTTTCAACTTTCTACGGGTATATTTTCAATTTGAATTTTGTGACTACCATGCACAGGGTTAATTCCATCTGCATTTTTAATGCACTTGCAAGTTCTCACTTCTCGCGGACAACCACACCATTAAATCTGAATTAGAAATTGTTTATTATTGCTTGGATAAGCAGTATTCATGGACAAATTCATCTACTTAGATTTCACACGCAGAGAGAACATGGTACAGTGAAATTTACTCAATGCATAAGTTTTAAACTAATTTACTAATCTCAAGAATACATGGTGTAATTATGAACTCTGTAGCATTCCACTTCACTCGCTGGAATGTTTTACTCTTATATTAGTGGGAAATTCTTCTAATAATGTCTCACATTGTCTAACGTCATTAATAAGCTGCTGGGATCGGGTGGCATTGAAAACTGAGAGCCAAACATTGTGACATTTCTGCGAGGGGTCAGATTTTGAGAATGTAGCTCGAATTCCAGGGAAATATATTGGAGTGTGTCCTATTTGTCCGATTATGTTTGGGCAGATTGTTTGACGCTAGAATATGGCATTGAGTTTGCTCTTCTAAGTATCCAGTTGTTATAGTTTTCATCAAACCCTAGCTGGTTTTGGCATCCACGGTAAGTGAGGTATCGATTTCTAAACTTTACGAGCTGCCATGCTTGACATGTACTCGCCTCTCTGCTCGACTATTCCTGTGTCTGCAGAATACAGAAACCAGTTCTGGAGTTGCAGTTCCTGGACCTCCTATGCCGCCAAACCATTACCACACGACGCCTGGAGAAAGAACGCCTTGTATTCGGCCTTGGGACTCTGCAACAACATGGATAAATTAGGACTTCAACAGCTCCCTCATTTCCCATCCCCCACATATATCCCAGTCTCAAGCATACAAATGGGCACCACCCTCTGGAGCAGTCCATCACTCCTCCTCTGACATATCACCTTTGGCCTCACCTTCACCAATCTATCACTTTTCCAACGACCTTCCCGCAACTCCATCCCCTCCCAGTTATCTCTCAGCCCCGACCCACACGCCTCATTTCGAATGAAGCGCTTATGTCTGAAACATCATTTTTCCTGTTCTTCGGATGCTGGCTGACCTGCCATACTTTCCCAGCACTACGTTCTAGTCTCTGATCTCTAGCATCTGCAGTCCTGACTTTACCCCTAGACCTACGTCCACCTTGCTTACCACGCTTAACAACAACTCAACTAATTGCTAATTCCAATTCTGTCAAACCCCTCCTTCTATTATCTCAATGTTGCACAAAACACCTCAATGTGCTGTGGTAAATTCCGCAATTTTGCAACCCTTTTGATCCTCACCTTCGTTTTCTGTCTGCCATCCTGCGTTTTTTCACATGAGGAAGCGCCTATTCCATGTTTACGTTATGTACTGGGGGGCTGAAAGTATTCAATGATTTCCTTAATGTCTTCACAAAATATATGCAAGGAGAAACGTGCACACTTGTGCGTATCGATGTCCCCTTCGATACTTGTAAGATTCTGTAAATTCCATTTTGGAAATACAACCAGTCTGATTCATGATTTGTACACAGACAGACGATAACTTCACGAACCGAATATAACCAGTTCAACCCTGACGAGCGGGGCAACCTGTCTGCAACTCATACTGCATTGACTACAGAAGCATTGCAACAGAAGTCGGCCATTCTGCTTTTTAGTCTGCTCCGCCATTCATCAGGTATATGGCTAAAC
>NW_025205457.1:8871-10529 GCF_004010195.1 Chiloscyllium plagiosum | reverse complement strand
AGTCTCAGCCCCATATTTGACATACTCAAGATTGGTGTGTTGCTGGAAAAGCACAGCAGGTCATGCAGCATCAGTGGAGCAGGAAAATCAACGTTTGGGGCAGCAGACCTTCATCACGAATGAGGCTGAGAGACTCCGGGATGGAGAGATAAATCATATTAGGCGTACTGCTCACTGTGTGATGTGGCACTCCCTCCTGTGAAGTAGGACATACATCTAAAGGACAGAACACATGGAAACTGGCTATCCATGAGGCACTGTGGGCTAGCAGCAGCTGCAGCATCAATGGCCTTCCCTCCATCATAAAGTCAGAAGTGGGCTATTCACTGATGGTTTCAAAATAGTCAGCACCATTCACAACTGCACCGATACTGAAGCAGGCTATTCAGCCCAGCAAGAGTTTGAAACAGGAACAGAATGAGGCCATTCAGCCATTGGAAGCTGTTACTCAGCGATTGGAGCAGATCCTTTAATCTCTCAGACCGCTCACACAGGAAATGGAAGGGAACATTCAGCATTTCAAAGCTGCTACACAGGAATACAGGGAGCTGTGTAGACCACAGCAGTACATTGACCTATAAACCCAGACTAGATATCTGTCCAGGAATGGGAGCTGTGCAGAAATCAGCAGTGCACTAATGTGTAAACCTGAAAGAAATATCCATCCAGCACGGGGAGCTGCACCGACGACATCATGACATTATCTATAAACCTCAAGCAGATAGTCTGACCAGCACAGTGACCTGTGCAGTGATCACCCGGGAATTAAACTGTAAAAGAGGAGCAGTTACCCTTCCAGCATGTAGGGCTGTGTACACCAAACCAGGGCATTCATCTGTAAACCAGGAGCAGTTACCCTCCCAGCATGTAGGGATGTGTACACCAAACCAGGGCATTGATCTGTAACCCAGGAGCAGTTACACTCCCAGCATGTAGGGCTGTGTACACCACCCCAGTGAATTGATCTGTAACCCAGGAGCAGTTACCCTCCCAGCATGTAGGACTATGTACACCAAACCAGGGCATTGATCTGTAACCAGGAGCAGTTACCCTCCCAGCATGGAGGACTGTGTACATCAAAGCAGGGCATTGATCTGTAACCCAGGAGCGGTTACCCTCCCAGCATGTGGGGCTGTGTACAACAAACCAGGGCATTCATCTGTAACCCAGGAGCAGTTACCCTCCCAGCATGTAGGGATGTGTACACCGAACCAGGGCATTGATCTGTAACCCAGGAGCAGTTACACTCCCAGCATGTAGGGCTGTGTACACCACCCCAGTGAATTGATCTGTAACCCAGGAGCAGTTACCCTCCCAGCATGTAGGACTGTGCCCCCCACACCAGTTCATTGATCTGTAACCAGGAGCAGTTACCATCCCAGCATGGAGGACTGTGTACACCAAACCCGGGCATTGGTCTGTAACCCAGGAGCAGTTACCCTCCCAGCATGTAGGACTGTGTACACCAAACCAGGGCATTGATCTGTAACCAGGAGCAGTTACCATCCCAGCATGGAGGACTGTGTACACCAAACCAGGGCATTGATCTGTAACCAGGAGCAGTTACCATCCCAGCATGGAGGACTGTGTACACCAAACCAGGGCATTGATCTGTAACCCAGGAGCAGTTACCCTCCCAGCACGTAGGGCTGTGTACA
>NW_025205457.1:4070-5484 GCF_004010195.1 Chiloscyllium plagiosum | reverse complement strand
GGTGGAGTGCCCGATATCCGTTCCCTCCCCGCTCCCCCCGCCATGTGGGAGGACCCTGGTAAGAGCCGGAGAGGGCCGGGACGACTCGTGTGGAGATTCTGAAACATCCACGTCCCACCGACCGAGTAAGGAGCAATGTTCAGTGAAGGGCAATTCTCACTTTAAACCCCCTGGCAGCTCCGTTTCTCCCCGGCACAACTTAGAAGCCGTGGCCCTGATGCCATCTCCCTTTTGTGTCGAGCTGGTACAAATGGAATCCCCACGGTCTCGGTGGGCAGGAGGGTGGGCTCACAACGCATCGTCACCACCAACTCCCAGGAAGGGAGCATGGAGACTCCCTCCTACACCTCCCCCTGTAAACAGCTCAGATACTGAAACTAATCTGTGACAGTTACTGCTCTCCCCACCTGTCCTGACATCTTCAACAATCTGTGCTCATATACACGCAGGGCTCTCTGCTCCTGCAGCTCCATTGTAATGGCGCAGCCTGTTTTAAACTGTCTTTCATTGTCTTTCCTACCAAAGTGTATCATCTCACACTGCTCTGCACTGATCCCCATCTGCCTTACACCTGAACACTACACCAACGTGTGATTGTCCTGTTAAAGTTCTACACTGTCCTCCATAGACTTCACAATTCTTCCAGGTTTGGTGCCATCTACAAACATTGAGATTGCCATAGCTTCACAGTTCCCATGACACAACTAAAATCCTGCCCCACTCATGAGTGTGAGCAAGTGAAATACTGCTATATTCCCAATACTGCTATGTTTAGTTTAAATTACCAGATGAGCTCAATGTTGTGTCCTAACAATTGCTGTGTGTGTATCTGTGTGTCTGTGTGGGGCAGGTCTGGCAGTCTCTGTGGGGCTTAAAGTGATGCAATGTCCCCCTCTGCTGGCCTCCACACGCCACTGCACAGGCATTGGCAGAGGGTGAAAGCCAACAGGGATTCATTCAGAGATGGGGAGGGAGAGGGCAGCTGCTCACAGTACCATCCAAACGGATGTCTTGTCCATGTACTGATCTAAATGTCCTTTAAACATTGTAACTGTCCCTGCTTTCACCACTTCCTCTGGAAGTTCATTCCTCACCCAAGCCAGCTTCTGTCTAAAATAATTACCGCTCATGACTTTTGTAAATCCTTTTCCTCGCACCTTAAAATATCCCTCAGTTTTGAATCCCCAACTCTAGGGAAAAGACATCAGCCCTTCAGCTTATCTGTACCCCTCATTATTTTGTAAACCTCTGTAAAGTTGCCCCTTAGTCTCATTCTCTTCAGTGAAAAAAGTCTCAGCCTATCCAGCCTCTCCTTATAGCTCACTCCCTCCTTTCCCAACAACATTCAGATTACTCTCCTCTGAACCCTCTCCAGCTTAGTAATATCAAGGTCAATAACATTAACGTGAAAAGT
>NW_025205457.1:0-3754 GCF_004010195.1 Chiloscyllium plagiosum | reverse complement strand
ACTATGCCTGACGGCCTAGGTCTCTGTTCTGCAACACTACCAAAGGCCCTGCTTTTAATTGTATAGGTCCTGCTCTTGTTTGATTTACCAAATCCAATATCTCGCATTAATCCAAACTAAGCTCCACTTGCCACTCTTCAACCCAGTGAGTGATGTTATCACGTACTCACCTTCCCCGTTTAATTTTAAAATTCCTTCCCCTCTGCAAGATGCCTTGATTGCGGCCTTGATTTTCACAAAGACCCTGAGCTTGGGTTGCTTTGTGTTGTTCGGGGGATGAGGGCCTGATTGTAGACACAGTCAGTGGGGAGGAGAGGCTGGACAGTAATCAGCTGCCTTGTATAATTTCATTGTTTGAGGAAGAGGGCAGTCACACATGAGAGGTGGGTAATACTGATCCGTATTTTGAGGCCAAAAAATATGGTCTTTCTCTGTCTCTGTCTATTCAAGACCCTTCGTTGTGCAGAGTGTGCCTGCAGGATTTCGTTCCCTAATATTGCAGACTACAGATAATAAACGATTAAAGATGGTCATAGTTAATTTCTAGGGCACAGCACGTGTACTCAAAATCCTTCAGTTAAGACAAACACCTTGCATTTGTTTAACAACACAAAGTGTTTTGTGTAGTTCAATAATGGTAACCTAATTATAATAAATCCATACAAAGCTGAATGCTGTTACATAAAATTTGTGTATGGTGGTGTAATGGGTAGTGTCTCCATCTCTGAGCTGGAGCTCGGCATTTTATTCCAGTACCTGAACTTGTATGGTACTGTTCCTCGCTCTGAATTAGAAGATCTGGATTCAAGTCCTGCATGTTGCAGAGGTATGTCACAGCATGTCAGAACAGGCTGATCAACAAATATACAGGATAATAATGTTACAGCTTTATGGGTTTTGCTGAGTGATGCTAGTGTCCCTACCTCCAGGCACAAAGGTCTAGGTGTAAATCCCACAGAAGTGCCTCATGATACATCTGAACAAACTGATTAAAATGGATTTAGAATTGTGACCTGATGGAGAAGGAAGAGGTGTCAGTATTGCATTTCAGAATTTAGGCCCAGGATGACTGAAAGTACAGCCATTCGTGTTGATTGGGGTCACATTTCGCAGCAGTAGCGGTTCACAATATCCGAATGGTTATGGATAGGGTGAGTAGTCAGGGTTTTTCCCCAGGTTAGGTGCGTCCAATACTAGAGGGCATTGGTGGAAAGTGAGAGGGGAAAGGTTTTGATGAGGCCTAAAGGGCACCTTTTCACACAGAGGGTGGTGTGTATATGGAATGAGCTGCCAGAGGAAGTGGTGGAGGCTGGTACAAATACAGCATCTGGGTACTGAGAGACCTGACGAGCTTTTCCAGCAATTTCTGCATTTCTTTAAAAATGCATTCATTTTAACACATGTATTCTGAATAAATTCAACATTTTATTTTTTAATGTAAACGTATTTTAAATTGACCGAGACCATTTTCTGGTAAGGGTATGGCTCTGTGTATGACAGCAGCAATGATGCACCTACGTGGAGCAGGGAACGTGATGGAGACATAGTTTGGACAATGTACAAGGAGAACTCACATGGTCCAGTTTGGGAGAGGATGACGTTACTGTGTGATTCAACTCAGAGAGGGAGAACATGTAATCTGTCCGAGAAGGAATGGCCTATTGCACTCTCTCTCCTTCATTGTTGCTCATCACAACAATGTGTGCGAGCTAAAAAAAAACCCTCTAAAGTCATCGTTACCATTCGTATTTTTATAGAATCCGTGCAGAGTTGAAACAGGCCCTTCGGCCCAACAAGTCCACACCAACCTTCCCAAACCAGTCCCTTATATTTACCCCTGACTAATGCAACTAACCTAGAAATCCCTGGACACTATACTCAATTTAGCATGACCAATTCACCTAACCTACACAGTTTGAGCTGTGTTAGGAAACGGGATCACCCATTAGAAGCCCACACAGATAAGGGGAGAATGTGTAAACTCCACAGAGAAAGTCACCCAAGGTTGAAATCGAACCCAAGTCCATGGTGCTGTGAGACAGCAGTGCTAACCACCGTGCTTCCCTTTGGGTGATCCCTAACCAGAATTCACTGGAATCTACTCACTGCCTAAAGCAAAGGGAATTCAGCCAAATCCAATTCTCTCAGGATGGAACCCCATTGCTAGCAGCTATGTGAGTGCAATATCTTCAGAAGCAGAATAACATTTTGGACGATCTCAATTTTTACTTTTGTCATGAATTCCAGCAAGATCTGGATAAAGTTCTTTCAAGTTAAAAATGCAGAGGTTTTGTTAACCTGTTTGTTTGTGTGTCGCAGTGTTTTAAACAGGGAAATATCGATTATATATTTGCAATACCCAAACACTTTTCCATTCATCTTTCCATCATAGCTTGAGTGACATTGCTGTGGATCATAAACGTGTTCAAGAAACTAGCCTGAGTTGTTGCTAAAACTGACCCTGACCCAGTCTGAGATGGATATCATCGACCATATCACCAACCTGGTTCCATTTGATATTTTTTGGGAGCAGTGGAGGAGTGGGACTGGAAAGGAAATAGTGACCCCAAAAGCCAGGGAACTATAGACCGGTGAGCCTGATGTCAGTGGCGGGTAAGTTGTTGGAGGGGATTCTGAAGGACAGGATTGACATACATTTGGGAAGGCAAGGGCTGATCAGGATAGTCAACGTGGCTTTCTGCATGGGAAATCATGGGTCATTAATTTGGTTTAGTGTTATGAAGTTGTGACAAAGAAGATTGATGAAGCTATGTGTTAGATATTGTCTACATGGACCTCAGCCAGGTGTTCATAACATTCCGATTAGCAGACAGATTAGTAAGGTTCAGTCACTTTGGATACAGGGGAATCTAGTCACGATTGGCTTGAAGGAAGAGGGGTATTTTTCAGATTGGAGGCTTCCGAGAAGCAGTGTGCTGCAAGAATCAACACTGAGTTCACTACATTTTATCATTTATATCAATGATTTGGATGTCAACACTGTGGCCATAGTTAGTAAGTTTACAGATTGCATCAGAAAGGTGGTCTAGAAGATTATCTCAGAGTACAACGAGACCACAATTAGATGGGGCAAAGAAGCAAGGCGTGAGAGATGAAGTTTAATTTAGATAAATACGAGTTTTGCAGTTTGGGAAGGTAAATCATGGAGAAATTATATACTTAATGGTAAGGTCCTGGGGCGTGTTGTGGAACAAAGGGCTGCAGGTACATTGTTCCTTGAAAATGGAGTCGCAGGTAGAGAGTGGTGCTGAACACATTTGGCACATTTGACTAACCAGTCAGAGCATTGAGTATAGGAGCTGTGGTGGCATGTTGCATCTGTAGTAGGGAACTGGAGCACGCATGAGAAGCTCACACAGACAAGGGGAGAATGTGCAAACTCCACACAGACAATCATCCAAGGCTGGAATCGAACCCAAGTCCCTGGTGCTGCGAGGCAGCAATGCTAACCACCGTGCTACCATTTGGATGATCCCTCACCAGCATCCATCGGAATCTACTCACTGCCTAAAGCAAAGGCAATTCAGCCAACTCTCCCAGGGTGTTGGTGAGGCCACTTTAAGAATACTGCGTACAACTCGGTTGTCTGGCGAAAAGATTTACCTGGATGTTCCAGGACTGGAGGTTTGAGCTTCGGGGAGAGGTTGATTAGGTTGAAGTGCTTCCTGGAGTGTCGGAGACTGAGGGGTGATATTATAGCGGTTTTTAAAATCATCAGGGGTATAGATATTCT
>NW_025205456.1:7298-10528 GCF_004010195.1 Chiloscyllium plagiosum | reverse complement strand
CAAAACATTTGGCTTCCCTCCTCACTGCCAGCAGGTCGTGTTAAAGTAGCACGCGTTCTACAAATAGTGGAGCTAAGATAATGTTCTGAGCATTGTGTGATCTTCAGTCATCATCCCCACATCAGATCTTATGATGGGGAAATACATTGATGGAGCAGCTGAAGATGCTTGTGCTGAGGAGGTTAACCTGAGGATCTCCTGCAGAGATGTCCCGGAACTGAGAGGACTATTGGCCACTGACCACAAGCATCTTTCTTTGTGCTCTGGAAGACCCAGACAAGTGGGAGGTTACACCTGATTCCCATTCAGCTCCAGTAAGTAGGAGGTCCCGATGCCATCCTTAGTCAAATACTGCCTTGATATCAAAGCCATTCACTCTTTTCTGAGCCCCTGTGTTCACCTCTTTTTCACATCAATAGGTGACGGTGTATGTGTAGGAAGTGTTTTCCTCTCACAGAGGGTAATCACTGTCAGAAATTATCTTGGCTAGAGAGTTATTGGAGCTACATCACTGAAAGCATCTAAGGAGGATGTAGATGGATTTTTGACCTGTCAGAGAGCTAAGGGGTGTGATGAATTGGCATTAAAGAGGAGTTAAAGTCAACAGTAGATCGGCAATAATTGTATACAATGGCTTGATCGTTCGAATTACCGATCTTGTTCTTTATGTCCTCATATTCTGTAATTATAAAGTTAATGGTTGAAATTTTCCTGAACGTTATGTTATTGAATGTTGCAATTAGAGAGAGTAAAGTATTTTGTGAGTCATCTCTGGGTGAGTTATGGGGGCTGTATTCACAGGGAACGTGGGTCTATAATATGACCAACAAATAAAGCACGAGTTGGAGAGAGGAGACACTCTGTAAAGAGACCAGAGGCGCCTTTCGAACCCAGCCTCTATATCCCAATTACATTTTCCAACCCACACTAAACCGTGTGTGATAGTCTGGAGGGAATGAATGATATCTTGTGTTCCTGTAGACCAGGTATTTGGAGGAAGTAGCCTCGATTTGCTCCTTGCAGGAATGATGAGGGGTTGAATGGAACATAGGAACAAAGGGCTGAGCAGCAGGAGTGGACCATTAGACACTTTGTCACCGTTCTAAAACGCACAAAGATCATGGGTGATGTGATTTTCGTCTCAGCAGCACTTTTCTGTCTGTATACCATTTTCCTAAATTCACTTGCCTGTCAAATGTCACCAAATACAACTTTAATTAAATGTAAACATCCAGGCACCACAAACGTCTGGGGAAGGGAATTGCACTTGAACAGCCCTTTGAGAATTTTTCATTTGTGTTCCAACCAAAGTTGGAGGGTCACTGTCTCCTTTTTCAGTCCCACTCCTCCACTGGTTACACCAACCTTAAATGTAACCAGTTTAGCGAAGTGGCCAATGATATAGGTCTCAGCGTAGGTCATTTTCAAGAGAAATGTGATACCCAGAAAGCTGAACTCATAACAAATGTCAAAATGATGGATTGCCCCAAATGTTATTCTGCCTTTGAAGTTATTCTGCTCACACAATGTTCTGGTCGTGGGATTTCTTCCGAGAACAGTTGGACTTAGCTGAATTCCCTTTGTTTCAGCAGTGGAGAGATTCCAATGAATCCTCACCAGGAATCCTTCACAAGTGGTAAAGATCACTCAGGGATTTTCTGGTCTCACACTTTGCTATCGGGCGGAACAAAGTAAGAGAGAGAGATCAATAGGCTGCTGCATCTCAGCCAGGGAACAGTTTTCTCCCTCTCTGTGTTGGAACATACAATAATGTCAACTGAACACCAAACAGGGCAATGTGTGCTCTCCTGGAACATTATCTGGAAAACTTGATTATAGATTATATGCAAGTGCGTCATTCCTTTCAACCGCAAAAATTGTTCGCATTTTTAAATTTAAAGTCTGTGTAAGTTGTAAATATCGGTAGGTGTCGTCATAGTATGTGTGTTAATATCATACACCTTTTTCTTAAAATTTATTCAAGAGAGAATGCGCATCCAATTGATACACTTTTCAGAAAGTCATGGATGGTTCAATTCTATTTCTCAGCTAAGATCGAAACTGATAATCCCCCAAAACAAAAGACCGGCATTCCAGGTAAATCTTCGAAAAGAATTATATTCTTTCATTTTGTTTCAGGTGATCAAAACTGCACACAATGCATCAGGTGTGGTCTCTGCAATGCCCTGTACAGATGCAGTTAAACATTCCTCCGATTGAACCTGATACCTTTTGCCAAAAACAGCATCATTCCATTTACCTCCCAAATCACTTGCTGCATCTGCATATGATTCATGGACCAAGAACATGGAAACCGCCTGTGACACAGAATTCTGCAATTTCTCTCCATTTAAATTGATTACCATTTTTTCATCCTTCATGCCAAAATAGTTTACTTTATGTTAGTTCTGCTGAAAGTTTGCTCACTCACTATATTTGCTAACTCAAAATGCTGTGAGTCTTTGGAACACTCTTCCCTACAGACCATTGGAGGCAGAAATATTGAATATTTTTGAGGCACCGACAGAAGGTTCATGAATAACAACAGAGTCAAGCATTATCGAGGAATGGGCAGCAATTTGCAGTGTGGGGAAAATGTAGACAGTTGTATCAAATTACACGGTTCCAGAAAATCCAGGAATATAATGAAAAATGAAACGATAATATCGATACAACATTAAGGGGGAATCCAACGTGCCGGCGATACGGAAGGTCTGTTTTGCTGGACTCTGCATCACAGCACGGGCAAAGTGGTTCTCTAACCCATACCATCCTAGCCATTTATGTAAATTTCAACACTAAAAGAGTGATAGAATCTTTACTAATCCCGTTTTGTCAAGTGGAAATGACAAAACACGGGAAAGGATCGAGTAAGTCCCAACACACGGTGAACCCGTCAGAAGCATCGAGCCTGCCTGAGGCTGTAGTTGCAACTCACTCTGCTTGTTCCATGGACCCAGTTACTCACCAGGCCTTGGTCACTGAGTTCACCAAGTTATGTGAAATGATTGAAGCCATGATTGAAGAACAGGCATGGCTAGAGCCGCTCTCAGCAGAGCTCCAAAAACATGAGCAGCAACTTGACAGCCTTGGAAACAGAAAAGATGATGTCAAGCGCCGAGCTGCAGTGGCAGAGACCGCGATCAATTCCTCTCATTTGATTCCTTTGAAAACCAGGTCCATACCTTAACTGAACATGACGACGACCTCGAGAACAGGGGTAGGATGAA